>NC_061825.1:14577607-14580107 GCF_019202785.1 Penaeus chinensis
ATTCAATTAGAAGCCAATTTGATTACAGAGGAATCGACATCCACTTCAGGAATCCTGTGCTTTGTTGAAACAGTCTCCTTCAGGGTTGAATGCGGTAGAAACTACAATCTCAAGTTGAGTAAACATAGTGTAGAGGTAAGCTTTGTAAACTAAAGCGTCAAGTAGTGCAAACAGAACTTGACAGAAGCCTTGAAGATCCAGAGTTGCAGGAAAAGTAAACATGTCTCTTTAAAAAAGTCTAATGTGTGTGTGTGCGGGGGGGGGGGGGGGGGTAGCAGTGTTTATTATTTACCGTTTTATCTTTACTTAATCTCGATCTCAAAGTTTCACTGTTTTGGAGGGGGGTATTGGACTTTTTTCCTTTTCTTTTTTTTAATGAGAGACGCGAAAATACAAATTCCTGAGTGTCTTGACATACCTCTTACTTTGTTCAGAGGCTTTTGATGTAGACGACTTTAAACAGCTTGTTTATACCATGACAGAACAACAGAGAAACATGAAACACAAACATTTCAACTAATATTCATCGGTAGGAAATTAAACCAGTCCCACCTCCATCTTACGAAAATTATAATCTGATATTTCTATCTCTTTCTTTCACTTCTTTGGTTCTCTCCTCAAAATCATGGACTTGAAACCTTTGCAGTATTGATATATAACGTTTGATCCCAGACCTTTGCTGGAATTTGTACATTCATTATCTAAATCCCACTTTTAGATTAGAGATAGATCAAGAGTACCGTTCACTGCCACCACCTGTTTGAAACGTGTTATAGGAGAGGAACTATTTGTAAAGAAGAATTGTGGAAGATAGGGATAGATTGTGTTCGTGTTGGAATGTGCGTTGTAAAGAACGGTCGAACACTGAAACAAAAAGAATGATAAGACGTAACATGAGCCAGGAGAACGAGCGTAGATCTTTTTTTCCACGGAACTAAAGAAGAACTACACCATAAAAGATAAAGATAAGAGCACCAAGTTGTCTTTCTTTTACCAACTCTGAATGTTTACGTTTCCGGCTTAAGGAATTACAATGAGCTATTTTCACCCTTTTACTTACGGATTTTGGTTATAACTGTACACAATACACAATGATCGACCGATATAAACAGAAATCACAAGATACCACACGTCTAATAATCATTGAATAACAGGCAGTCATTATGATTCGCTTAGACAGAGGAATAAAAGATTTTAAAAAATAATGTAGTTACATTCAAATAAACGTCTGAATTAAGAGTTTGGTGAAGATGTGGGTCTCAAGAAAAAATAGTATTTGCAACTCTATACCTATTATAAAAAGTATAAGTTAAAAGTGCAGATCAGACTGAATTTTCTCTCTTCTCATGGAATTCTGGCCCCGTAGGATTGTTGGCAACCATGATAAGAATTATATTTGCAACTCTGTATTTATTATAAAAATTATAAGATAAAAATGCATGTCAGACTGAATTTTCTCTCTTCCCATGGAATTCCGGCTCCATAAGATTTTTGGCATCCATGAAAAAAATGTTGACGCTGCCTCCATACCGCCAGCTCCTGAGGGTGGTAGCGTCTCGCCCTCACAGATGTCATTGAAATGCACTCGCTGGCGCCGGGTAATGAAATGAGGCGTTTGAATTCCGCAGATTTATCGATCACGAAGTGACACGACGCAGGAGAAACGCCTTCTTGGTCTCTACACCTCTGATGAACAGTTTCTGCGTGGGATGTGCCAGGTCACCGAGAGATAGATGCTATAAGTTTTTCTGTACGAGAAAAAAAAATGGAAGAATGTCATCATGCACTTACGTCCGCTACAGAGATACACCCGGAAAACAAAATAAAAAATAAAAATGTGTATGACGTATTTGTTTTTAAGGAGCTTTTATCTAAATTACTCCTCTGCTTCAAAGCATATACGTAGAAATATTTAACCATTTTCTTCTTTCCTGGGCATGCGCTATTACTATGTGCGTTTTATAAAGTATCGAAGAGAATCTACATACACCTGAGTGAACTGCTAACAAGGTATCATTATTTTTTATCATATCTATTTTTCGTTTACCTAAAAGAAAGAAAACGAAATTCCCTTCTTCCAAAATAAAAACAATAGAATAAAATTCATATAAATATTTGGTCTTACAGATAATAAGACGGAAACACGATCAGATCACAAGAAGAGAGGATCTAAGAGTAAAAATCTGAATATATAAAATCAGTAAATAGGAGAGAGAGAGAGAGAAAGAGAGAGAGAGAGAGAGAGAGAGAGAGAGAGAGAGAGAGAGAGAGAGAGAGAGAGAGAGAGAGAGAGAGAGAGAGAGAGAGAGAGAGAGAGAGAGAGAGAGAATGAGGGAGGGGGAAAGAGAGAAAGAGAGAGACATAGACAGAGACAGAGACAGAGAGAGACAGAGACAGAGACAGAGACAGAGACAGAGACAGAGACAGAGACAGAGACAGAGACAGAGACAGAGACAGAGACAGAGACAGAGACAGAGACAGAGACAGAGACAGAGACAGA
>NC_061825.1:14582607-14585107 GCF_019202785.1 Penaeus chinensis
GTGTGTGTGTGTGTGTGTGTGCGTGTGTCCGAGAAAATAGCACCGGTCATTTCCTTGTATTGAAGGATTGTCATACTCGCGAGGTAAGGAAATAGAGGGCAATTATATGTCTCGAATCCTCTGACTCATATTTATTGAATGATTTTCCTGATAAGTTTATTAATTTAGATTTTTGAAAATGGAGAATGATAAAGATAATCAGTTTCATTTGTTATTTAAAAGTTGGTCGGAATGCCGAGAAAATTATCTTTTGTAGAATAAGAGGAAAGATTTCGTAACCTAGGGTTATGTTAACAATCGAAATAACATTTTTGCTTAAAACTCCAGATGTGGAAATTTCATAAAGTCATCAATTAAGGAATTGGTTGAACTTCGTCGCTTAAAGATTTGAATGTGAAAATCTCTTTGAGGCATTACAAAAAAAAAAAAAAAAAAAAAGTTAAAATGAGATAATAAGCCTGGTGAAGGTGGCATAACAGATGAGCAAACATTTACAAAACCAGAAGGAAAAAAACTTAGTCTTTTGGAAACAAGACTGGTTCGTCCCCAAAAAGCTCCATTGTTTGCAACGGAACTATACCAACAAAAGAATTTATTAAACAGATAACATGAGTACACTAAGCTACGGACACAAATATGCTGTCATATACACACAAGCACACACAAAGTTTACACAGACACTTTTAAACGAACTTTGTACACGAGTGTTGAGCTCGACTGTTCAGAAGTATGTATACAAACAACCATCATCGCAGATGCAAAGTAGTTGTTTTGACTAAACTTCCTCCCAGCCGAACGTGCTCACGATGCCTGACTAAGTAAAGTTATTAAAGATGAAAGCGAGGCATAGGCATAATGCATCGACACTCCTTTGGTTTGATATAGTTCGACTGTCTAAAGTTATAGAGCAGGAGTCCCTGAACCAGTGATTATGTTTGTTCCGTATATCTTTATCTATCTATCTACCTACCTGTTTCGGCTTTATGTTTGTTTATCTGGCTGGCTGTCTATCGATCAATTCTATTTCTTTTTATATTTATATATATATATTTCTATGTATCTAAATCTATCTATCTATCTGTCTATCTATCTATCTATCTTTGTATCTATATACCAAGTATATATTCATATTCATACATATATACATACATACATACATACACATACAAAAAACGAAATTGAACGAATATGTAAATGACACCTTTGTAACTACATCGTCCATTGATTTTTCCTCCTCCAAAATAAATGGAAGATTGAATACCGCGAAAAATGAGATTGAAATGACATCATATGACGTGATTCAATGATTTGTAACTAACGTGACGCGAATGAAACGTTGCATCGTTGAAAAACAAAAGGTATAACAGAAAATATTTACACGTGGATAATTTGTTCGCTCGATGATTTTTTCCTGCCCTGCGCAACCCTAAATGAAATTGATTTTTAGCCTTAAGTGTCAGATCTAGGAAAGGTGGGGGGGGAGGGAGAGAGATATATCATGTCGATGATTCCCGTGCAAAGAAAGGGGTCAGTAATTGGGAAAGACGCCTCTCCATTGCTTACAAGGGAGTGCCAGGCGATGATGGCGGGCCGTGGCAATGGCTATGGTGATAATGAAGATAGAGGGCGAGGAAAAAAAAGGAGGAAGAAACGAAAGAGGGAAGAGGATAGCGGAGTTGGGTAAAGGAGGAAGCGCCGTGGTTGATGAAAAAATATATATACATATGCATATGCAGAGAACGCGAGGGTAAAGCTGAATGCACGAGAGCACGGGGAGATGCAGGGAAGGAAGAAGACACGTAAGAAAAGTGAAGACAAAGAGAACATACAAGAAAGACCGCCTCTCAGTAACCAAGATGGACACACCCCAAAGACTCCAAAGCGCTGAAAGTTATTAAAAGACACGTATAAAGTGGAAAAAAAAAGTTATAAAAAAAAGTCCATGAAAGGAAGGTGTACACAAAGGGGTCACCAACAGAAAGGAAACACGAAAAAAGCGACAGAGGGATGTGTAATGTAATGTTTGATATTTACGTCTGAAAGTGGTGGAGGTGCGGGCTGGCAAGAGTATGCTTTATAAGGAGACATATATTGCATACGACGCACAGAGCATGTGAGTAAAAATACAGACATACACTACACGCAGTGGAGGAACTGAAAATCGCCAGACTTTTGTGATATCTAGAATCCCTTTTATACCCAAGGATTTATGGTATCTGGGACAGGGTAGTAACACGACGATGGATGCGCACGTGTAAGCACACAAAGTAATTCTCTCTCTCTCTCTCTCTCTTTCTCTCTCTCTCTCTCTCTCTCTCTCTCTCTCTCTCTCTTATCTCTCTCTCTCTCTCTCTCTCTCTCTCTCTCTCTCTCTCTCTCTCTCTCTCTCTCTCTCTCTCTCTCTCTCTCTCTCTCTCTCTACACACACAATTACACACTGACAACAAACACACACTTTAAAAAATATAAAAAGTTGGCTTCAGAGCGTAGATATACAATC
>NC_061825.1:14600107-14607607 GCF_019202785.1 Penaeus chinensis
AGGAATATTTACAGGTTTTAGGCTATGGGAATATAAACATGGCAATACGTAGGATTAATGATGCTCTAGTTTTCACCTACAGAATTTAGCAAGGAACGTAAATTTGTTCTTCTGGCCAATACGCAATTAACACAAACTCTAACCTATAGTTCCAATGGTACATTTACATGGAAAATGGAATATAGAACACGAAAGCTCAATTTGGTATTTCTCTCTTCCTTTCTTCTTCGTTTATTCTAATGTTCAATAGAACGTTATCCGAAAATGTCTACCTTCTTCCTTTCATAAAATATTTCATCCCAGAGGCAGAGAACAGTTTCTGGTTTCGAGTTTTTACAGCCAGTTCTTTTACGTTCAGGAAGTATCCCTCCTGAGAAACTCTATCTCTTCTAATGAAACGTTTTATTGGTTTTCCTATATCTACTTCGCAAATGCCAAAGATCTAAGATTCCTACATAACTCGATATTGAAATGAATATATAACTTCATGTCACTGCATTAAACTTGTGTTACATGGAATAAACATGACAATTGTTGACTTGCTTCAGAACTAACATGAAAAAGAATACCTGAAGGCTACATTAACATAATATTCGTAGTTTCGGAGTAATATTTTCTGTTTTTCATTTTCCTTTCCAGCTTTTTAGAATGTTTCTTGTGTACATACAGCACACGTCCCCTGGTCTCAAACTTTTAACTGAACTTAATCTCACTTAATCCTATCCTACTGCTCTGTCTAATGTTATCCTATCGTATTTTACTTCTCTCTCTATCTCCCTTTTTATCTCTCTCTTTATTTCCCTCTCACTCTCTCCCTTCACATAACCTTTATCTTCTCCTAACCTGTGCTGAGGAATAAATCTGGTCCCCCACTTGCTTTGCACCAGATAGATAGAAGACGTTCAGAATCAAACTTATCCACGCTGTCTGATACTTTGTAGGTTGCTGTTAAGCCTCATAAACCTAGTAATTCAAATAAAGTTTCAGATAGTATTGACCAAAGTCGTGTCAATTAAGCCTAGCGTCTTATGAGTAACCAAATGTAACTTTTAAATATTCTTTAGAGGAATTACATTGAAAACAAAGTAAAGAACTCCAGCTTATGGATAGCACCTAATAGATGGATATTTGTATTAATAAAGGTCAATCGTATCTATGCTGTTGTATCGATTGTGTATAATCTCTCTCTCTCTCTCTCTCTCTCTCTCTCTCTCTATCTATCTCTCTATCCTCTATCTATCTATCTATCTCTCTCTCTCTATCTATCTATCTATCTATCTATCTCTCTCTTATACTTCACATACACTTGCACACAAATAACACAGGATGTTACGTGAATTAAATTAATTAAAAATGAGAATACTGCAATCTCAGCACCATTCTAAAAGGTGATGAAAAAATCCAAGCCCAAACGTCTCCGATTCCGCGCACTCCATCAGGCTTTGCCAAAGTTCCCGCGTCAAGAAATCCCCACATTTGGCCCGGGCGAGCGAGTGGCACTGGCACGGCCCTCCGACGCGGCACGGGGATCCTTAGAGTAAGAGGATCAGCGCGGGTGCCTTCCCCCAGTGGCACTGATTGGGGGGGGGGGGGGGAAGGGGCTCTTAGGCCGTTTCAAGTGTTTCCTGGGATAATTTTCTCTTCAATTACTTTACCGTCTGTAGCGACCGACAGAAAGTGCGAGTAAGAGCTCTTTAAAAGCTCTTGCGCCAAGGCTTTATTAGGCCGGGTACTGCCTCCGTCAGAATGTTTTCAGCGCGTAACGGGAAATGCGATATCTATTCCCTCCAGCCCTCGTTTTCTTCTTAGTTTCCTCCACTCTTTTCTCTCTTTTTTTTTCTTCCCCCCTTTCATCTTTATTTCCTCGTCCTTTTTCGTTTTCCTCTTCTATTTCCCCTACTAGTTTTTGCCATTTCTTTTTACTGACCGTGGAATCCCGGCACCCGAGCGAGGCTTTGGACATTCATCATCGGCTCAACGTTATTTCTCAATCCTCTTACGATATCTTCTTCGTGCCGAGAAGTAGAACGTAGCTGGGAGTTTGCACGTCGTGATTTTCCTGGCTTAAGGACGGAATTGTTATTGCACGATTTTCTAATGCATGTGTGTAGGTATATATATGTGTGTATATGTATATATATAGTTTATATTATATAATTTATATATACATATATATATAATATATGTATACATATATAATATATGTATACATATATATAATATACATATACATATATATAATATATGTACACATATATATAATATATACACACTTGTATGTGTGTGTGCACATGGACTTTGAAATATATATAGATAGATAGATATATACATATATATACTGTATGTATGTATATGTATTTATATATACAAATATTTATACATATATACATATGTATTCATGTATATGTATATGTATGTATATATATGTAGATTATATATGTTAGTGTGTGTAATTTTATATATATATATATATATATATATATATATATGTATGTATGTATGTATGCATATATATGTATTCACACAGACACACACACTTGTATACAGATAGAAAGATATATAGAGAATTAAAAATAAGCCTATTTATTTACCTATATACACACATATGTTACATGTGTTGGTTTCTGTCTGTCCATTTATTTATCCGTCTGTTTTGAATTAACAGATTGGCCATTCATATTTCTATGCGGCAATATAAATGAATGGTATATGTATATAACACACACACACACACACACACACACACACACACACACACACACACACACACACACACACACACACACACACACACACACACACACACACACACATACACACATTTGTGTATGTGTGTAGTATATAAATTTACATAACATCATGCATTCATTTTCCCGCACGGAAATATTGAATAGCTAGTATGCATTGACCAACCAGTTCGTTAAACAAAAAAGGGAAAAATATAATTACATTTCGCATTTCTATTTCTATATATGAAAAAAGAAAAAATCTCGTCACCGTCCACACTGAACGCAATTTTCCGGGGGGAGCGGACTCGAAGCGGGAAGAGGCAAGCGCCATTGAGGCCACTTCGGGAAAGGGAAAACGGCGGCGCAGAATGCTCGTTGCCCGGCACTCCTTCTCCGCTTAAGGTCATTGTCCAAGGTCCCAGGAAAATTGTCTTTTATGTGAAACTGCTTTTGAAATTTAATAACTTAACTGTCGAAGCAATGTCTTGGCAGTAGTTCAAAATATTGCAACTATAAGAAAGGTCTTCCAATATTCTTTTACGCGGCGAACATCGCGGAAAGATATATGCTTACGTTGCTTCGAAGAGAGCAATTTTCCTGCGCGGTAAACATCATAAATTATCTTTAAATAGATAGGTCGTAAAGTCATGACCAGTCTTGTCACTCTCTAAAAGGGCATCCTGCTTTTAATGTATCTGTCTGTTTCAGCTTTCATCATGATACACCAGAATACGTATTTACCGGATGCATATTGCATATGTATGTCATGTGTTGGATATAATTATGCAGACACATTTTAAAGATAAAAAATATGACCACACTTACGGCGATCGGGAGCGGGTCCAGGGGCGGAGCTCCCTATGACAATCGGGAGGAGGTCCGGGGCCGAATTGCCCCGGTTGGGTTAAGTTTGAATTCATCTTTTCGGTACTTTATCTTAATGTATCTTGTTGGTACTTTATGCATGTAGAACGGGTTTAATCCGTTCGTTCGTACGCGCAACCCCGGGTCGATTCTTTCGTGACCGACCATGGACCGGGGTTTCTCTTTTTCCTCTCATCTTATCATCTAAAAGCTTTCTACTCTCATTTCTTACACTGCCTGCCTGTTGTGAGCACATTCAGCCATATACCCCCCACCCCAAATTCCCGGTTCCCCGCGGGATCCGTAAAGATTATTTGCTGGAGTGGGGAACATTTTGAAATCATTAAGCTTGGCTGAGGACCTCTGTATTGGAGAACAAATGAAGGTAAGGAAATCCTCTAGAATCTCCTAGTATTTTGCAAATATTCACGTTTATCGTTCAGGACTGGTTTGGGAGCACTTCCATTCTTGTTATGGGAGTCCCTGGAGTCCCATATTGCCATGCTCTCAGAGACAGAATTTTGTATATTTCCACTGCTCCTTCATTGGTTGCATATGGTTTGGTTTAGGTCACGATGGGGCAACTACCATTTTTTTTCTTTGAAATGAAACTAGCAAGAATAAAATCCACACAAATTCTCGTAATGTTGTAGGTAGACATAGGCCTATATTGGACTGTAGATTGTATAGGATCGATAGATCAGTGAATTCTTAAAGAATTCTTCTCTGGCATAATTATTAATAATTCTAGGGAAAAAAATCACCGGTACATAAACTGACAATATCAGTGTTGAATGAGTATAGCAACTTTTGTGTCTGTTGGCACTTTGGCAAAGGACTGCAAACTCCCAAAGTGCATGGCCAAGAATGAGCTTGAAATACTTCCTTTGTTTGACGAGAGATGGCGATATAAAAAAAACTATTTGGACCGGCTCTTTGCTTGACAGCGAATAATTGTTTTTACTTTTTTTTTAGTTTACGGTAGGCAATAATATATTACCATAACCATGTTTGTCTTGGTTATTGTCACTACGACAAATAGCTAGGGAAGTCTATAAACATACCACTTGATGTATATAATTTAAAATATATATTAAAATAACTAAATAAATATAGATATATATATTTTTTTTATAATGAATATTTATCGTAGGTAAAGAATGTATCCCTAAGACAAACTAAGAAAGTGTTCCATGTGTTCAAAGAAAAGGTAAAGCAAGAAATTGTTAGGAAAAAAATTATGCTTCTTTTTCCCATTTTTGGGACATCTGTAATAAACAGTAAAGAATTAGTTGTAAAGTTAGAAATTATAGGTATTTTAAGAATTATTTATAGTCATTAGTGTATAAAACAATATATATTCTTTTTTGTCTCTATTTCTTTACAACATAACTCATGATATTGCCAATTAAACCAAGAATATATTGTCTGCTTCATTTTAAATGTAATTTTTTTTGTGTAAAATATGAATATCTTTTATTGTAAATATACATTTCTCATATAAAAATATCGTATAATGTAGATACACATTCCTTGTGTTCTGTAACAATAGGATTATCTTACTTTTACAAAATAATCTGAGTCTATATTTTATATTGAGCACCAGTCATCACAGAATCTCATATCTTTTATTGTAAATATAAATTTCTTATATAATATTTTCAGTGTAAATATGTGTTCCTTATGTAACATTGGGATTATCTTACTATCACAAAACAACCTGAGAATACATTTTATATTATCAAAGAATCTCAATTCCATTCCTACATGTATTGTAAACATTAGATAAAATATTTCAACATATTTGATACATACAAAAATAATAAGCTGTACAATACAAAAAATCTGGATCTTTCTTATAATACCATATTCAATTGTATTGTTTACACAAAAAATAGTTAAATAATTCACTTAATGTTTCTACATCAAAAAAGGTCTTATATTTAATTGAAAATTATAAGCACATGATTTTTAAATAGAACATAAATCAATTTCTTTAAATATAATAAAAATGCACTGTGTACATAACAGAGGAATTATACAATTGTTTCAAAATAATCATTCCTTGTTATTATATATACTTATACAAAAATTTAGCTTTCAGTATAACATAAAGGAAACAAACTTTGGCTTTGGAATTAAAAAGAAAACTTTAGCTTTCAATATAACAAAAAAGAAACAAACTTTAACTTTAAAATTAACAAAAAATGAAACAATATATTGCTTTGAAAATAACAAAAAGGGAAATTAAACTTTAGCTTCGGAAATGACTAAAAGGAAAATTAAGTTTTGGTTTAAAAAATAGATAAATAAATAAATGAATTTTGGCCTTGAAGAAGTAAACAACAAAACTCCGTCCGTTAACTTGACATATTTCACTGGTCAAATCAGAGAGCAGTTTTGTTGTTTCCTCTGCCCTCTTCTGCTCTAAAATTTCTTTTAGGATATCGTTGTGGCGCCGGTCACTCTCCCTCAAGTAGGCCACCAGCTCACTTTCCTTAGCCTTATGCCTCTTCCTCGGTCTCCTTGCCGGTGGTGGGGTTTCCAACAGTAAGCCTGGTCTGTGAGGGTCCAGGTATGGGCTCAGCATTAGCCACAGGGTCAGGGTCATCAAGATCTTCATTCACTTCATTTGGTCGATAGATCTGAATCCCCTGGGCTGTGGCTGTGACTGGAAAGTCAATGTCGTGCTCGCCACCTACTAGTTCCTTCATCTCCTCATAAAATTGACATTTACTTGGAGCTCTCCCAAACATTTCATCACTGGCTTTAGCCTTCTTAAACCCACTTGCGTTAGAGTTTCTCGGGATGGAATCTCTTTCCGAATGTCACCGTCATCCTGAGGGTCAATGCTTGCCAAAGCAACCTTTTTTTTCCTGGCTACTGGCTATTTTATATATAGATATAGATATATTCCTGAATGAGATTGATAAAAATAATTCATAGATATATATTGAAACCCTCGGCCTCCTCGATTTCACTTGGTTCTACACCAACAACAACTCCCTCTGGAGAAGTTATTGGCGTAGATACCAAGGAAGATGGTGTAGCAGATGTCGTGGGAAGGGATGATGTAAAACGAGCAGGAAGAGCTGATGGAGTGGGTGGCAACGGATTCTTAAGGGACATGGTGGCGATGTGGTTGCCATGGTGATAGCAGGGGAGTAGAAAAGTTTTGATACTCAAAGACTGGGAAATTAAATGCACACATTATTGATTGATTCCTAGAATTAAGATATATATAAATATACATATATATATATATATATATATATATATATATATATATATATATATATATTACATATATATATTATGTAATATATATATATATATATATTTATTTATATATATTACATATATATATTATGTATATTTTTTACATATATATGATATATATATTTTTACATATATATAATATATATAATATATAACGTAATATATATATACAATATTTATGTAAATATAAATATATAAATATGCAAATATATATAAGATATATATCTATCTACATATATGTATATATATACATATATGTATAAACATATATGTATATACACATATGTATATACACATATAAACACATGTATATATACAATATATTTTTACATATGTATACATATATATGTATGTGTGTATATGTATATAATTTAATGTATATGTATACATATATATATGTATGTGTGTATATGTATATAATTTAATGTATATGTATACATATATGAATATGTATATATACAGACATGCAGACATACATATATGTTTGTGTGTGCGTGTGTATACATGTGTATACATATATATATATATATATACATTTACAAACACATGTGTATAAACATATGCATATATACACATGTATACACATATATTATTTATATGTATATGTATACGCGTATATATATATGCA
>NC_061825.1:14625107-14627607 GCF_019202785.1 Penaeus chinensis
TATGTATATATATATATATATATATATATATATATATATATATATATATATATGTATATATATTACATATATATATGTGTGTATATATATATATATATATGCATTTATTCATTTATTATATACACATATAAATCAATATATAATTCAGCTCGGAACCCTATACTTTGGAGAATCTTGGTAAAACCTGTGCATTACACAATCCTTTAATCCACCGGCGCCGGTAACATGTAATGTCCACTGTAGTTTTGGCATGTGAGATGTGTTTACACACAGATGACCATTAGTAGGTTATGTGACTTTACCTGATTTCCCATTTTCCTTTTTTCTAAATCTGTTGATATTGTTGTTACTATTCTGATTGTTAACATTATGATTATTATAACGTTATCAACAATACTAATAGCAATATAAATAAATATACATTTCCGAAAGCTTGGAATATGTTGAACAGGTGAAACAGGACTAGCAATTACCTCCTTAGTGACCCAGCACTTGTAGAGCCACTCTATGTGAAAGCACAGTTAATAAACTAAACATTTTTTTGGAGTATCACGGTCGCTACAGAACACGACACCATCGAACTTTGTACTGACATGCAAAAGCCTTATGCCTTATGACATTAGAAAGTATCGTTAATGTCATTCGTGACACTGCCCCGGGCCGGTCGCGACAGCAATGATGACAATGTTCCTACGCTGTGCCAAAGGTTCTCCACACCTATTCCTAGGAATCGTGTTGAACTGGCGAATCTGATTTTAATTTTGAGTTGTTTAAAATTATCATTCACTGTTTTACTGATATTACATTAGGAAATAGCAATATACACGTACTAAGTTATGAAGATCAACGATATAGAACTAAAGAAATCAGTTGAAAATCATACTTTTTCCTTCGTCTATTGGCATCGGATTCGAACGTCACACTCGTTCAGTGTTTTGAATATGTCACTTTTTTAATTTATAGTAATTACATTTAAAAGGATACATGAGTTTACGCCTTCATATTCAATTATACGTACACAATAAGTAAACTGATTATGTAGATTATGTTAGTATAAATTTCCGCAATATTCTTTTGACCATTCAAACACATTCTGTAAACAAAACATGAATCTGTTTGAGATACTTCCTGTATATCATTCGTCATGGAACGCTTTTGGAGGCCTGAATATGCCCAAGGCCAGAGCATAAATAATATAATAAAAACAATTATGACTATTGTTGCCTATGCATGACACTGAAATGTGTTAATTAAAAGCGTAGGCATAAGTAAGATAAACCTGAATTTCGTTATTTTTTTTGCCATAGCCTTATTATTATGAAAGAATTTTGATATTAAAGTTTATAAACTATATTGTTATGATAATAGTGCAGATTTTCAAGAAAAACATTTTGTTGCTAGAGTATGACGATCTATTGAAATGTTCACATGTTTTCCCATATTATCTAAGTGTTGAAAGATATCTCTTAGGATCACATTGTGTAGAATATCTTATAACACACCACATTACATATCCCCATAATAAATGGAAACTGAAAAGAAAACATATACATGCAAATCTTACCCATATAAAGTGAACATGTATTTGATGTGTTGGTAAAAAGGCACAGAAACATTTTTGCACCTTTACAATAAAAGTTATAACAAGAAATTTACGAATATATTCGTAATTAATGAAAGTATAAGTCCATATCTAAGAGTACGTGAAATATATCTGAAAAATATCAAGCTGACCGGAGTGTATCAAACCGTAGTTCCAACAGGTTCCAATAACGTAAGCGTAAAGGGCAAACATGTATCAAAGTGTATCACAGTGTATCAGAGTGTTAGGGGTTTCGTAAATGTTACAAAAAAAAAAAGGCCTTAATTAAACAGATAGTGAGTATAGTACCGTGTTTTACGTACATGTATTCACATGCCATCCCCGGCGGCATGGACTAAAGTGCTTCCTCGTGTACTTTCCATCGACAGCAGGGTTATGAATACATAACGCACTTTTCTGACCCGTTATAGCGTCCATAGAATTTGAGAATTACCGTAACTATATATCATAATTTCATGTTTTCACTTAGGCGTCTTTAAAATAATTCCCATGGTATTATCATTTACACTGATTTACAAAAAAAGGATAGAAATTACAGTACAAAATGTAATAGCCAGTTTCTCAGAATCGGAAAAAACAAGTTCGGCAACTGTCCTTTCGCAGCGCCACAAAGGTTATCTTTAATCTTTCATGTTTAATGAAGAAGGTCTAAACATCTTCCCAATATTTTGTCCTTTCAGCCGTGTACGTGTATACATATGTGTGTATATATATACATACATACATATATACATGTATACATATATATGTATAAATCTATACATACATATATACATATGTATATATGCATATATATACATATATATGCATACACATATATATATGTATCTATATGTATATATATGCATATACACATACGCACACACACACACACACACACACACACACACACACACA
>NC_061825.1:14637607-14640107 GCF_019202785.1 Penaeus chinensis
AGAGAGTGAACTTTTTTCATTGATTTATCTAATACATTTTTGTTAATTGTATTTTTTTTTTATATTTCCTTTGGTGCCCAGAGGTCATATGTGTGTATATGTGTGTGTGTGTCTACATGTGTGTGTGTGTGTGTGTGTGTGTGTGTGTGTGTGTGTGTGTGTGTGTGTGTGTGTGTGTGTAATCTTTTTCAATTCAGGATATATATAGATATGCGTTATGTAAGTTAATGGATATGCTATATAATTAATTGTATTTTAATCCCTAAACTTTGGATCTGCAAATATACAAGAAAGAAAGACATTCAATTCTCCCTCAGTAATTTGACCCCAAAGAAAGGTTATACTAGGTACACAAGGGTAATATCAGCAATTGATATTACCCATAGAAGGGGTAAATCAGCATATAATATTACCCCATAGCTAGGGTGAACTAGGTACAAAAGGGGTCAATTGACACTCCATTTTCCCCTAAATATGGGGTAAAAAAAGGTACTTGATTAATCCTTTTATGGAAGGGTAAATTACCCTCAGTCTATCCTTTTACGCTGGATGGCAAACTATGCGTGATTACCTTTTAAGCGGTAAGCTATTTGGGACACTAAATTTGCCCTTTTCTAGTCCTTAATATACCATTTTTTTTCTAAAAGTGTAGAAGGGGAAGGAGAAAGGAAAAGGGAGAATTAAAAGAACTTAAAGAAGAAAATGGGGAGATGGGGAAAGAAAAACAAGGAACTTCAAGACGAAAGCGAGAAGCGGATGAAAAAGAAAAAAAAATAGATATTAGAGGGAGGGAAGGGGACAAGAGAGTGAAGGGGGTGGGGGAGACTAAGGAAGAAGTGTAGGGAAGTGGGAGAAGGCAAATGTAGGGCTTAATTTGGGAGATACGGAGGGGATTTACGGAAGATCTGCGAGGGAGAGGGGGTGGCAAAGCGGGAAGGGGGAAAGGTGTAGGAGGAGAGGGAGATAGAGAGAGCTTCACGGGTCGTGGTAGCATATGTATATGCTGCATGTGTATGTGCTTATACACAGAACATACACACATACACATATATATATATATATATATATATATATATAGGGTTGAATAAACAAATATATTATATATATACACACACACACATATATATGTGTGTATGTGTCTGTGTGTGTGTGTATGTGTATGTGTGTGTGTCTGTGTGTGTGTGTGTGTGTGTGTGTGTTATATCTATTTGTATATCTATATATATATTTATACACACATATAGGAGTGTGTGTTTGTGTGTGTGTGTGTGTGTGTGTGTGTGTGTGTGTGTGTGTGTGTGTGTGTGTGTGTGTGTGTGTGTGGTCGCATGTGTGTCTGTCTGTGTGTGTGTGTGTTTGTGATATAGTGTATAAACATATATACATATATACACATAAATACACAGATATACATATATATACATGTATTTATGTATGTATGCATGTATGTATGTACGAACGTATGTATGTACATGTATCAATGAAAAAAATCAGAGCCGGTGACAAAGCGCCCCTCCCAAAAATGCGTCCAGGCTGTGACGATCCGATAAAAGTCAACAAGCAGTCAGAGTAAGAAACGTTGCATTAAGAGGATTGAACTTGCTCCTTTATTGGAGTAGAAGGACCCGTGCAGACGCTGGTGAGCTTAAAGAAGAAAGCACACAGATCATAGAGAGAGTAAACTTCCATGATCAATTCTGCAAGGCCTTTAGCATAACCATCACGTAATGTATAGGCCTATAATAGATGATCCATGTTACATTGGATGGTTTCACGCTCTAGGATTGGTGGTCCGCTGTTGTAAAAGAGAAAGATTGAATTACCATATACCTGCCACTACCATGAAATGTCGGAAGAGTGTGTGTTGTAATGTGTGACAAATTTTGTACCAGATAACCAGAAAAAAATCCTGAAATTTCTTCTGTGGGCATTCTGCAGTATTTCAAACATAATGATTAGGAACTACAGCTATTCATATCCCAGACATGCCAAGGGTATGAGCCAATTTCTCGTACCAGGCTGCTCTCTGATCTAGATAAAAATTAACGATTTATGACCTCTTTGTTGGACTGTTTTAGAGCAGTGGTTCTTAACCTGGGGGGCGCCCTTGGAAAAGAGGCAGTAATTTCTTTAATTTACGTATTATTCTCTCAACGAGAGCATGGTCACATAATGATGTTTAATTATAATGCCACTCATTAAAAACATAGACTAAAATTTTCTGTAAAATCTGGAAGAGAATTTTATTTACAGATGCAAGGGAGGCGTGGAGGGAAGGGCAAATGCCTAAAGGGGGGCGTGGTAGCTAAAAGTTTAGAAACCATGGACATAGAGGGAGAGAGACGGCGGATTGATTGGGAATGTAGTCCTATGATTGAATGTATAACGGTGCCTTCTTAGAGATCAGTGTCAGTGACGATCAAGTCTTCTGTCAATGGGTATCAGGGTCAATATAGTTGTGGATTTACAAATGTGCTCACGATACGCTGCGTTGATCAAT
>NC_061825.1:14655107-14657607 GCF_019202785.1 Penaeus chinensis
TATATATATATATATATATATATATATATATATATATATATATATATATATATATATATATATATATATATATATATATATATATATATATATATATATATATATATATATATATATATATATATATATATATATATATATATATATATATATATATATATATATATATATATATATATATATATATATATATATATATATATATATATATATATATATATATATATATATATATATATATATATATATATATATATATATATATATATATATATATATATATATATATATATATATATATATATATATATATATATATATATATATATATATATATATATATATATATATATATATATATATATATATATATATATATATATATATATATATATATATATATATATATATATATATATATATATATATATATATATATATATATATATATATATATATATATATATATATATATATATATATATATATATATATATATATATATATATATATATATATATATATATATATATATATATATATATATATATATATATATATATATATATATATATATATATATATATATATATATATATATATATATATATATATATATATATATATATATATATATATATATATATATATATATATATATATATATATATATATATATATATATATATATATATATATATATATATATATATATATATATATATATATATATATATATATATATATATATATATATATATATATATATATATATATATATATATATATATATATATATATATATATATATATATATATATATATATATATATATATATATATATATATATATATATATATATATATATATATATATATATATATATATATATATATATATATATATATATATATATATATATATATATATATATATATATATATATATATATATATATATATATATATATATATATATATATATATATATATATATATATATATATATATATATATATATATATATATATATATATATATATATATATATATATATATATATATATATATATATATATATATATATATATATATATATATATATATATATATATATATATATATATATATATATATATATATATATATATATATATATATATATATATATATATATATATATATATATATATATATATATATATATATATATATATATATATATATATATATATATATATATATATATATATATATATATATATATATATATATATATATATATATATATATATATATATATATATATATATATATATATATATATATATATATATATATATATATATATATATATATATATATATATATATATATATATATATATATATATATATATATATATATATATATATATATATATATATATATATATATATATATATATATATATATATATATATATATATATATATATATATATATATATATATATATATATATATATATATATATATATATATATATATATATATATATATATATATATATATATATATATATATATATATATATATATATATATATATATATATATATATATATATATATATATATATATATATATATATATATATATATATATATATATATATATATATATATATATATATATATATATATATATATATATATATATATATATATATATATATATATATATATATATATATATATATATATATATATATATATATATATATATATATATATATATATTTAAATTGACGTTCGGGGTTTCTTACCTTGCAATATGTATAAGTTCCTGTATCCCGGTGTGTCTATCGTTGGGGTAGGGCGTGTGAATAAGAGACAAAAAGGGGGAAGAGACACGGAGAAAATGGAAACGGAAAACGAGTGAAGGACATAGAGATAGCTGATAAGTTTTTTGTATTCTGGTGTATCTATCGTTGGAATAGGTTTAGAATATGTTTCATTTAAAAAGAGGCCGAGAGGGAGGAGGGGCGGCAGAGACAGAAAGAGGGATAGAGGGAGGAGGGGTGGCAGAGACACTGAGATAGAGAGAGAGGGAGGGGGGAGGGAGAGACAATTTACATACTCATTAGTTTTTTCTTTTCTGAACAGAATTTCCCACGTTACATAATACAATGTATGTCTGTTGTCCGTCTTCATTTGATTACGTCTTCAACTTGATATTTGCAATTCGTTAAAACTTTCATTTCCCGAATATGCTCCTCCGGGAAGTTTAATTTCTGTTTAACACTGGGGTTTGTTATTCAGACTTGGCCCGTGGTTCGTGTATTTGACTTCTGCAATATGCTTTCCTCTGTGTGTGTGTGTGTGTGCGTGTGCGTGTGCGTGTGCGTGTGCGTGTGCGTGTGCGTGTGCGTGTGCGTGTGCGTGTGCGTGTGCGTGTGTGTGTGTGTGTGTGTGAATTATGCTGATGCCTAGTATTTCCGTTGATATTTAGTAATTTTGC
>NC_061825.1:14685107-14690107 GCF_019202785.1 Penaeus chinensis
GTCACACTCTGTGAAACTGTTGAATTTGTAATCTCTGTACTTTTATTCATTCAAATAAATTCAAGATTCAAGATAGCCGTCTCGCGCGCACGACCTTCTTCCCAGATGTCAACGCAGGTGGGCTTCTGCCTGGTATCCTCAAGGAATTTATATTTTGTATATTGGTCAATTCTATTACTAGTTCTCTCTCTCTATCTATCTGTCTCTGTCTCTTTCTTTATCTATCTATCTCTATCTGTCTCTGTTTCTCTTTCTCACGGTCTCTCTCTCTCTGTTTATCTCTTTCGATAGCTGTCCATATAGGGAGACAGATACAAAATGTTTTGTTATTAGTTATTTTTATATATCCTTATGCATTATGGCCATGAGGTATTTCCTTATGAATGATATTTGTTTAATCAGTCTGCATGTACATATATGTATACTAGTATACAACACAACCACACGTTGGTAAATACGGAATCTTGTCTTACTGAGTGGTTCCCTTAATTTTGCACACACACAATGCATATATATATATATATATATATATATATATATATATATATATAAATGTGTATATATATATGTGTGCGTGTGTGTATATATATATATATATATATATATATATATATATGCATGTGTATTTATATAAATACATATAAATATATATTTGTGTGTTTGCATAACTACTGCGCTCAACCAAGCTACCCGCGGTCGAAGGCACACAATGCACTCGTTATCCAAATATATTGTTCATAGTTTTCATACATTTATTTTTCAAATGGATGATATTTGGAATTGCGTGACAAGAGAAAGCGTATCCTGTCCGGCATGATCCGTGGCTTCTACTCTCCTCCCGCACTGTATTCTCTGAATCAATCTCTTTTTATACTGTAGCATATACACATCTCGCATATATATATATATATATATATATATATATATATATATATATATAAGGAACCCTCCTCATGCTTGACAGATGCTATGATGCAGAGAATGATTAGACGTGAGCAACGTGATTGGGGTTCTGGCGCCTCAGCCTTTCAGATCAGCTGATGCTCCCTCCATATTAAGGCCAGCTGTGTGCACGAGGGACTGGGGGAGGGAGAGAGAGAGAGAGAGAGAGAGAGAGAGAGAGGGGGGGGGGGGAGGAAGGGGCTGGGAGAGAGAGAGAGAGAGGAGGAAGGGACTGGGAGAGAGAGAGAGAGGAGGAAGGGACTGGGAGAGGAAGAGAGAGAGAGATAGAGAGATGGGGGAGTCGAGTGGCCGGCAGAGTGAGAGGGAGAAGGAGGAGGGTGGGAGGAAGAGAGAGTAAGTGGTAGGAAATACAGGGGGGATGGGAGGAAAGGTGAAGAGGAGGGAAGACGGGAGGGAGAGAAATAGAGATAGACAGAGACCGGAAGGAAGTAAAGAGAGGTTGGAAGGGAGGGGCGGACGGATAGATTTCTTATCCACGTCTGTCTCTCATTTACAACTATTTTTTTTGTTTTGTTTTTGTTTTTGTGATATAAAAATTGTACTCTATGCAACAGGTATTTGCTGTTGGAGGCGGCCTAGATTTGTCAAATTCTGAGTAAGCCAAATCCCTGTGCGTGTAAATATTTTTAAACATGTGTACAGGTTATGAAAATATATGTACGTGTGCACAAACATTGTATATTATGTATATATGTATATATATGATATATATAAATACATATATAAATACACACACACTTATAAATATAGTTAAATATATATATTTATATATATATATATATATATATATATATATATATATATATATATATATATGTAGATATACATGTACATATATATTCATATATATACATACATATTCATTTATATACATATATATTCATATATATACATATATATTTATATATATACATATATATTCATATATATACATATATATAATATATATATATATATATATATATATATATATACAGTATATGTACATATATATGTATATCTTTATCCACACATACACATATATATAATATTTTTGAATATGAATATTTATTCATTTATTCATCCCTGTACTGCCCCGATGGCGCAGTGGTTCAAGTACCTTTAATGACTGGAATCGAAGAAAGAAAGAAATATTGGGCTGCACTTCAGTCTTTATCGCTCCCCTGACCCCATTTCTCACTCTATGATAGTACCTCAACCGAGAAGGGCTGTTCACTATTCATATATGCTAAATATATATACATGTGGTGTGTGTGTGTGTGTGTGTGTGTGTATTTTTTTTTTTTTTTTTTTTTTTACTTATATTTATATACTAATTTATTTACTTATATATATGTTCATGTGTATACACACATGCAAGTACGGGCGCACGTACACACACACACACACATGCGCGCGTGCATTCATATATATATAGTTTTATATATATAGTTATATATAGTTATATATATATATATAGTTATTCACAGTAGATATATATGAAGGTCGAGAATTGAATCCTGTTTGGACCGCGTTTGATACTGGGCCGAGCCATCCAATCAGGCAAGGGTCACAAAAGAGTTTTGTCCTTTTGTGAATCGGTAAGGTTGATGATGTGATTTTGATCCTTTCTATACAGATAAGGGTGTGTACGTTTGAATATCTATATGTATATTACCATGCGTTTGCATGTTGGTGCGTACGTGTATGTATGTGTGTGAGTATGTGAGCGTGACTATACATGTAAGTATTGTGCGTGTACAAGTATCTATTCAAAATGCCCAGCAGAATACATGATGAGCATCCCGATGTCCATGCATCACACACGATCCACTTTATGCTGCATATGATAGTCTTCGTCACAGCAGACACAGATCTCTCGAGGCCTCGATACGTCAGCTCGCCCCGAATGCGCCGGAGTCACGCTCTCGGGACGCCGGGAACGACCCAAGATTGCCACCGTCAGCCTGCGTTGGCGTGTTAGGGCGTCGTGCCTTCAACTGCAATGACCACCTGCCGTGAGTCGGAGGTGTCGGGCCATTTACCTCAGGCTATCCGATATCGATATAGAGGTGAGCCATTTAACTGATCCTGCTCGATATCGACAAAAACGATGGGCCGCTTAACACGTCCTGCTTGATATCGACAAGTGATAAATGTCATGCGGTTTCTTCTCTTATTTACCGCCACGGAATTTGTACTGCATCTTTTACTCTGGCGTAAACCCTGTGTTTTGCTACAAAATAAACATCAGGCGGTATTTTGTGGGATTGTACTATTCCATTGTATCACGCAAATAGAAATCATAAAACATCATACACAAAAATACATCTAATCAACGAGATATTAAGGACATAAACCTCGCCACTATATTAAAGTTACATTATGTATCAACCTGTAACTTATATTCAGTACGCCTCATATATGGTTTGTATATGGTTGTAAATACTGGTCGACCCGATCAATTTTAATCATGGTAAGTATAATTATTGAAGAACTGTTATCCATGGTCACACGAGAGCAATTTTCCAGCAACCCGTTTGTGTATCGTCCTGTCTTTCGATGTTACCCTGTGGGCGATTTCCCAACTTGCTGGCCACTCAGGCAAACATCGCCTATGCGTTTGATTTCAGTGGCAAACATGGAATCTACGGTTGCCCGCGCGGTCATCTGTTGTAGAAATGGAGGCTCAACGATTACTAAATCGACGTATGCGGGTTCGTTCGTAGTTGCAGAAAAGAAATAGCAAACGTGTGTATCGGAATCTGCCTCGAAAACTTCGTTTGGAGGATGAAAATGGCAAGCTTCTTTGAGGAACTTAGAAGAAATACGTATATATACAGTGATGACGTCACGGATACTTTCAAATGGATTTCCGTGTAAAAATAACAAACACTCGAAAATATAAGAATATAAAATGTAATATGTACCTAAAATAACATTCATTTAAAGATACATGATTATCATTATTTGTCTAGAGTATTCTTTCCTTTGCAGACTGCAGACACTCTTGTCGGTCTCCAACACGATACGTCTCGTCCGCATCCACTTTCGACCCAAGTGATAATGTGAATTCGGAAGATGAGGGAAAAGTTGAAGATATCTCCGACCTATCGTTGGAAAAGCTCTCATGTAACCACCCCTTTACTATTAATCGAGATACCAACAATATTGATAGTAATGGAATTACAGATCATTATCTTTACCTTTATCATTATTATAGTCATTATTGTAAGTAATGATGATAATGGTTACTTTAATTACAACATTTATTATCATCAATGATAATAGTAAAAATATACCACTACTAATGATGATGGTAGTACAATAATTATATAATTACAACAACAATAAGAATAACAAACATACTAATAACAGTAATGATAATATATATAATAATTACAATCCTAATATACATAAAGCGTGAGGATATGTTTGTTTCCTAAATGCCTGTTGCAGCCAAGTTTCAATGTTGTTATAACAACTTCTGGGGCGATTACTTGAGGCGTAACTGCAAACCTCTTTGAATTGCAAGTTTCTCCTTTACAAAACTTTTTAGGGTACCTCGGTTGTATAGAGCCAAAGCGGTCCAAGATGGTTGACTGGTTCCAAGGCAATGCCGGGGCCATTATTGTAGGGTTTGGGTGCCCCTTTTTTCCCCAAGACATTATGAAGGAGGAACGATTCTGAGGCAGGGGCAAAATAGGGAGCAAATATTATTCGAACTATTATTCTAATTGTTAAGATATATATATATTTTTTTTTTTTAACTTCAAGATAAAATTATGAATATATAAAATTTGGCAATCAGTTCAGTGTAATGTTTGTAACAATTACTGAATTAAATATCAAAACTATTTACAATTAGTTAATTTCTGAATAATTTAATCTAACCAGCCATAACATAATTAAATAAAACTACCATATCTGGTACGCTTTCGATCACCAGAAGGAAAGTGGAAAAGAGGAAATGCCTTTACATGCAAAAATGCATCCACACATACAATTTTTCTTTACCACTCCCCTTCTGGTTGGCGAAAGCCTTAGCATTCTTAAAC
>NC_061825.1:14695107-14710107 GCF_019202785.1 Penaeus chinensis
CAAATTCCCAAGTGTAGTGAATTTTCCAGTGCTTGTTCCCCTGACGTCACTGTTATACGGACTTCACCCTGCATGGTAACGTGGCTCTGCCGTTTTTCATTTCTTTGTGTGTGCGTGTGCGTGTGTGTGCGTGTGCGTGTGCGTGTGCGTGTGCGTGTGCGTGTGCGTGTGCGTGTGCGTGTGTGTGTGTGTGTGTGTGTGTGTGTGAAAGTGAGAAATATGGGGAAAGACTTTAAAGGAATAAAACTCTGTATTTATATCCTTTAACTTACATTTCCTATAAGTCTTTTTACATTTCCATCTACACAACTTCTACTGCATATGGAGTAGTATTTCTACTCCACTCACCTTACGTTCCACACTTGCCTGGTTTTTTTCTCGCCCTTTACTCTTCGACTAATTTGCTTTATCTTTGTCTTTCTCTCGTTTTTATCCTGTCACTTCTTTCATTCTTTCTTGGTTTCCAAACGTCCATAGCTTCATGTTTTTGTTTTTTGTGTGTGTGTGTGTTTTTTTTGTTGTTGTTTTTTCAGGCAAGTGCATGGTGTGTTGTACTGGTTATAAGTATTGAGCGAAAGACTGTGCTAAATAAATGTCTAACATGGATGCTCTTTTTATGTTGCCTTTTTAGACATCCAGAAATTATTGATTATTATAAATTATCAGCCGCGCCTACGACTAAGGTCATTAGCAGTGAATACCTTGTGGGATCATGTTAAAATATTTAAAATATTTAAAAATCTATTAATGAATAATGTCTCTTATAAGTAAAAAAATAAAAAGAAAAAACAATGAATATTATATTAAAAATCAAAGCGTGAATATTATGTTTGAGCGACAGTTGCCTTGGCCCTCCGATCAGCTCGCTCTTCCCCACTGCTATCAACATGCGCTGGCACCCAACAATCTTCTTACGTGCTGACATCAGTGCAAGCCAATCTTTGAATCTCCCTTACTACTGGATCTGATGAGTTTAACCTCTCGATTGATTGCAAAGTACTGCGAAAAAATACATGAGAATAACCTATATTTGGGTAACAGATTCTGCTAACGTGTCAGTCGTTTTGTTTCTCATAATGTCTCCATCTTTTTTCTGCCTATACTTATTATACTGATATATTTTTTTTCAAGATCACTGAACCTTGCAGAAGATAAAAATTATTACTTGTGACAAAAATGTAAAATATTTCCTATTTTGAAATGAGATTTGAGATCTATAGGCAAGAATTAGTACAAGAATTTTTACAAGTCCACCGCACGAAAATCTAAACTCAGCCAAAAAGGGTTAACTTTTCTGAGTGAGTTTTGTGTTGTCTTGACCATTTTTCTCCGATATGTTCAATAGTTACTTAGCCAAGAAGATTATGTTTTTGCCAGCACTTAATGGTCTGTCATCATGACTGAGCGAAAAGTTACAGAAAGATTAATGAAAGTGAGTGAGTTAGCCATCAGGCATTCTAGTTCAGATTTTTGGTAGGGATTTGATTCGTATTCACAATAATTACTTTATTTTTTTCATTAACACTTAGAAAATGGATAATGTTTAATATCATGATTTTGGAAAAGACTTCTCTCCAAGTGCGTTTTAGTTATTATATGTTCCCACAATTGTCTCGTTTAATTAGAAGAACCCGTTGCATATTGCTTCCCATTTCCTGTGCTTCAGTATTGTTGCATTTTTTTTTTTTTTTTTTTCCTTTATCCTTTGAAGAATACATGAATTCACTCTTTGTCTTCTGTAGTTCAATCAATCGTCTCTTTGTCGACTTTAGGCCACATGTTGATATATTGATGTGTGTGTGTGTGTGTGTGTGCGTGTGCGTGTGCGTGTGCGTGTGCGTGTGCGTGTGCGTGTGCGTGTGCGTGTGTGTGTGTGTGTGTGTCTTTGTGTGTGTGTGTGCGTGTGTGTGACTAAATTTTCTGAAAGGAATCAGATTTCCCTTTCTCTGATTCCCGTCAACCCAGTCGGCTATACAAATTGGTGACATGAAACACGGATTTCCTACTACTATATAGACTCGGACCAAAAGTAGGTTACGTCGCGCTCAGGACAATAAAGGTTGCATACTCTACACTCATGTGATGTTGGATATTGGAAATGGCAGTTTGGGTAATGGAATTGGATTCGGTAAACAGAGGATGACTTGAAAAGGTGAAATCTGGTAAAATTTGGTGTTGAAAGGTTACAAACACACACACATACGCGCACACACACACACACACATACACACACACACACACACGCACAGATATATATATATATATATATATATTATATATATATACATATATAAATGTGTATATATATACATATATACATATATGTATATATATATATAAATATATGTATATGTATATAAATTTGTGTATAAATAAATATATATAAATATATATAAATATATATATAGATAAATATATGTGAATATATATATAAATATATATAAACATGTATATATATATATATATATATATATTCGTATATATATATATATATATATGTATATGTATATAAATTTATGTATAAATAAATATATATAAATATATATAAATATATATAGATAAATATATATTAATAGATATATAAATATATATAAACATATATATATATATATATTCGTATATATATATATATATATATATATGTATGCATGTGTATGAAACCTAAAGATAGAAATAATGACAGTAGCTGCAGTCGCATGCTTGGGCTCTTCCTGCGCCGCTGTTTCCGCCTCCTTCCCTCCTCTCATTCCCCTGGATCTTGTTCAAAGGAATTCGCGAGTCCTCTGCCCGGTACTCGCGAGGCATTAGCTCCCGCAGACTCGCTCTCTCTTTCCTTTTTTTAAATTTCCAATACTAAGCTCTGTAATAACTCAAATCCCTTTGTCTTTCCTCGTACCTTCAACTTTTTACTTTCCAAGAAAATGGATATATTTTTCGGCAATGGCAGTTTTTTTCCCTTCTTCCGCCTGGCCCGAACGCGAGGTCAATAGCTCTGTTTTTGGTCTTACACATGCGTATGTGTATGTCTGTGTGTGTGTGTGTGTGTGTGTGTCTGTGTGTGTGTGTGTGTGTTCATGTATGTTTACACCTCTCTCTTATGTATTCACAATAACATGTCAGTATGTGTTGAGGAGTAATATATTTTTTGTGACATTGTTTTGTTTACTTAAACCAGCTTTGCAATCTAACTACAGTTGTTTTATAGAGGCCTTATTGCATAGATTTCTCTTCTTCCGTTTCCGCTAACATGTATAAATACCAATATAAAAAGTCCTAGGCTAGAAATGCCATAACATAAATTTGATTTCAGTGCACGTAACAAATGACACGGCAATAAATTATTGGACTTACGCTGCAATGGGCTATCAATAACGTACGTTAAATATGATTATACTAATCAAGCGAAAAAGGCAAATGTTTATTCTACCTATTCTATAAAGGTAGTGTTGATATTTGCAAAATTAGTTTTACCTCTTGACTTCGCTATTGTCTTCTCTTTTTCCTATATTCTTAGATAAATATTAATCATTTCCGTTTAATTTCCTTCAGGATTACATAGCATCATTTGAATTATATTGTCTACACGTGCAAAATCTTCTCTGTTCATCATCTTTTCCCTCTTTCCCTCTATGATAACTATTACGAAATCCTGAATTAGAAAGTGACAGCTAAGACACAAAAGAAAGAAATACATTGGCAGGAAGCTACGGGTTTTAGCAGTAGGCATGAGAGTCACTCTAAAAGTTCCTAAAATAAATGTTTACTGTACACGCAGCCATTGAAGATCAAGCACGAGTCAACGAGTCCCTTGTAGAAGCGATTTACCCGTGTCGTCCGTCCTCTACACGTGTAATGTTATCCGATTTTGTTCCTGGTTCTGAGAGAATAATTTGACGGCTCGAGATGTGTCGCTAGTAGTCTGCAGTGAAGAAAATATGAGCGAGTAGAATCAGAGCTTTCCGGAATCTGGCAATACACACTTTTGCAGTTTGCATCAACCTGCATGCGTGAAAGTGGATTTTCATGTTCGCTTCGCATTAATTCCATAGCGAGGAATATGCTCGCAGCGGAAGGCAATATTCGTTGTGCATTGTCAAGCAAAACAGCAAACATTGACAAGCGTGTCAGTAAAAAGAAAACTCAGTGAATTGCAATGAATTAACTGAATTTTAAAGTAAAATGTTACTTGTCACGTGCATTATTTCGAAGTACTTTTTCTTAGGTGAAAAATATGTTTAATGTCAACTAATGACGTTAATTTTCGAAATTATATTTGTATGAATTCTGTTCCAAAGCAAAATGTTAAATGTATTTTTTCATCGAATTTCTCAGGATTCCGTTTGTCAGATATGTACTTCAAACTTTTTCTTTCTTTCTTTCTTTACTTGTTATGATTATTGCTTAGAATAATCTCTTTCTCTCTCTCTCTCTCTCTCTCTCTCTCTCTATATATATATATATATATATATATATATATATAAATATATATACATATATATATTTCTCTCTCTCTCTCTCTCTCTCTCTCTCTCTCTCTCTCTCTCTCTCTCTCTCTCTCTCTCTCTCTTTCTCTCTCTTTCTCTCTCTATCTATCTATCTCTCTCTCTCTCCCTCCCCCCCTCTCTCCCTCCCCCCCTCTCTCCTTCCCTTTCCTCTCTCCCTCTCTCCCTCCCTTTCCTCTCTCCCTCTCTCCCTCCCTCTCCCCCTCCCACCCTCCCTCTCTCCCTCCCTTTCCTCTTTCCCCCTCTCACTCTCTCTCCTTCCCTCTCTCCCTCTCACCCTCTCTCCCTCTCTCCCTCTCTCCCTCTCTCCCTCTCTCCCTCTCTCCCTCTCTCCCTCTCTCCCTCTCTCCCTCTCTCCCTCTCTCCCTCCCTTTCCTCTCTCCCTATTTCCCTCTCTACCTCTCTTCCTCTCTCTCTCCCTCTCTCCCTCTCTCCCTCCCTCTCCCCCTCTCTCCCTCCCTTTCCTCTTTCCCTCTCTCCCCTCTCCCTCTCTCCCTCTCTCCCTCTCTCCCTCTCTCCCTCTCTCCCTCTCTCCCTCTCACCCTCTCTCCCTCTCTCCCTCTCACACTCTCTCCCTCTCTCCCTCTCTCCCTCTCTCCCTCTCACCCTCTCTCCCTCTCTCCCTCTCTCCCTATTTCCCTCTCTCTCTCTCTCTCTCTCTCTCTCTCTCTCTCTCTCTCTCTCTCTCTCTCTCTCTCTCTCCCTCTCTCCCTCTCTCCCTCTCTCCCTATTTCCCTCTCTCTCTCTCTCTCTCTCTCTCTCTCTCTCTCTCTCTCTCTCTCTCTCTCTCTCTCTCTCTCTCTCTCTCTCACCCTCTCTCCCTCTCTCCCTCTCTCCCTATTTCCCTTTATACCTCTCTTCCTCTCTCTCTCTCTCTCTCTCTCTCCCACCCACCCATCCCTCCTCTCTCTCTTTCTTCCTCCCTCTCAGTAACGCCCATTTATTTTTTTGCAATGCTTATACTATTTTACTCTCCTGCTTTTTCCGCGTTTCAGAAGTCTGTTTAGGTTTGCAACGGCGGATCAAATGCGGGAAGAATGAGCGTCGTCTGCAGGAGCGCTGTTCTTTTCAGAGTGACGAAATGCACAATGCCTGCAGGTAAGCATTTTGTGATTACTAACACACATATGCACGTATAAGCGGATAGTTCCGTGTATGCACACACACACAAGCAATCATATAAATACACATGTACATATATGCATATAAACACAAACACACACGTAAACACACACACACACACACAAACCACAGACACGCACAAAAACAAACAAACTCATACACGCAAACACATGTCCAGGTAAGATAAATTTGTCTATCATTCATACCCTTTGCTCGTAGAGTATGGATACTTACCTCCATGACGAGAGTACGAGCAGATGGATATTTGCTAAGTACCGAAATAATTATGTAATGATCGTACTTATTGCTCTGAATTCAATAACTATAACCATTGTTCAAAGTTCAGTAATAATAATGATTACCAGTAATCATATAAAACGATAATAATAAACGATCATAATTATTGTTTGGATCACCATAAATATGTTTCTAATAACCATAATTTTCTATCAAAATGCCCAAGCCTAAAATTACCGATAATGTTTACTCTCTTCTGAAAAAAAAACCACTCCAGCTCCTGAAAAATCCATCATATTTACAAATGTACTTAATCATTCACTGACTATCATATTCATCGGATATCACTTTGCATGAATAAACGTACACACTCAGGCAAGGAATCCCATAAAGCGTCGATTTGTGTATCGATTCCCTCTGAATGACGCAACAGATGCAGTACCTCGTCACTTCGCTTTGCCGTCGTCTGTGGACCGGGGCTGCGCAGAAGAGGAACTTTAGAGGCTCTGATCTTTGGGAAAATTACCATGCTTCGGGTATTCTTTCTGCTTATAATTATAGTTTTCTTTTTCTTTTTCTTTTCTTTTCTTTTTATTTTATTTTCTTTCTTCCTTCTTCCTTCTTCTTTTTATTTTATTTTGTTTTCTTCTTTCCTTTCTCTTTTATTTTTTATTGTTTTTCTATTTCTTTTCTTTTCTTTTATTTTTCTTTTTTCTTTTCTTTTTTATATTTATTTCTGTCCCCGCACTTGAGTAAAAATATACTTATTCCAATACAAATCTAACGTATTTTTCACTTCCAAACAATTACTTTAAATTAGACGTCTACAGTAGCTACAAATGGATTACCTCTCATATATCAATAAACTGGTATCTTTACACATAGTACTTTTGCCCTATAACTATTGGCACCTATTACACTATTCATAACTAGTAATAACTGAAGAGATGACACACTAATCGGGGCCGTGGAGATCGTTGCATATTGGGCCACAGAACAGAAAAGGTTGGGAACCACTGGTCTTGGTGCTTTCCATTTAGTCTTACTCTTTATAATTCACGACGAAGTAAATTAGAGCACGAGAAATATAACAAATGCAATCCATTTCTCTCTGACTCTGTGCTGTTTTGGTTTCCAAACAGTCAGCTGAATGACCAATTTCACTATCTCTTTCTATTTTTATTTCCTTTTCTCTCTCTCTTTCTCTTTCTCTTTCTCTTTCTCTCTCTCTTTCTCTTTCTCTTTCTCTTTCTCTTTCTCTTTCTCTTTCTCTTTCTCTTTCTCTTTTTCTTTTTCTTTTTCTTTTTCTTTTTCTTTTTCTTTTTCTTTTTCTTTTTCTTTTTCTTTTTCTTTTTCCTTTTCCTTTTCCTTTTTCTTTTTCTTTTTCTTTTTCTTTTTCTTTTTCTTTCTCTTTCTCCTTATCTTCTATCTTGCTATCTATCTATCTATCTATCTCTCATTAAAATACATAATCCACCCCCAAAAAATAATCTATTGAGTCACACATGAATCGAATGCATTTTTGCTTCAAGTTCGCGACAGCCACTTCAGCAGCAACAGTATATATGCGAATTTTTATCCACATTTCATTCCACGGCAGAGGGAGGCGTGCGTCGAGCTGCATGAAAGCAATGTATGAGAGAGAGAGAGAGAGAGAGAGAGAGAGAGAGAGAGAGAGAGAGAGAGAGAGAGAGAGAGAGAGAGAGAGAGAGAGAGACGCGGATGTTGTTGCTTCAGAAATTGAATATTATTCTGAATGAATATTGCATGGTATTGCAAGTCAAGATACTAAAACATAAATATTTCTTGATGATTTGTTTTTCTCTTGCATGTTAGGGAAGAGAAACAAGAGTGTAATGCAAGTCTGGTAATAGAGTCGAGTTATCACCATACCTGAAGAATGACTTTGCATTTTTTTGTTTGTATGTTTGTTTGACTGTATGCGTGCTTGCTTTCGTGTCCGTGTGCACGTGTGTATATATATATATATATATATATATATATATATGTGTGTGTGTGTGTGTGTGTGTGTGTGTGTGTGTGTGTTTAATGTTAGATGGACATATATATGAAATATGAGAGAGCTAGAAACGCAAACAAATAAAGAATTTATAAGATTTTTTTTTTCTTGCATGTTAGGGAAGAGAAACAAGAGTGTAATACAAGTCTGGTAATAGAGTTGAGTTATCACCATACCTGAAGAATGACATTGCATTTTTTTTTGTTTGCATGTTTGTTTGACTGTATGCGTGCTTGCTTTCGTGTCCGTGTGCACGTGTATATATATATATATATATATATATATATATATATATATATATATATGTGTGTGTGTGTGTGTGTGTGTGTGTGTGTGTGTGTGTGTTTAATGTTAGATGAACATATATATGAAATATGATAGAGCTAGAAACGCAAACAAATAAAGAATTTATAGTAGGACTTCTTCTAAATAGCTTAAACTTCTAGAGAGAAATATATCCTGCAGTCTCTCTTTCTCTCTCTCATTCCCTTTTCTCTCCTTTTTTACTCAATTATTAATGCCCTTTAAAAATGTATATATAATCGAAATGTATACGCCATGAATGAATATCTGGAAGCCCGCTCACCTCTTTAAAATGCAGGGGAAGAGACGAAATAACTGACTGAATCCCAGGCTTACAGGCATGAAGTATTCGTGAGAATGTATCACTGTTGCTGGGCCAGTAACCAGTGCTTTATTCATGACCTCTGCCAGCCGAGATTCCGTTTCTCTTTATTTTCTATTTTCCTTTTGTGAGGTTTGTTGAACATTCTTTTTTCTTCCTAAGTCTGTTCTACGGTGGTAGATTTTCATGATGCATTTGGAAAGGAGAAGATATTGATGATTATTTTCTGAAATGCGGTTTCCGAAACATTTTAGTTTTGAATGCATTATGGTATTCGTAATAGTGATATTTCCTGATTTTTCAAACATCACCGATTCTGACGGGGATAGAGGTGCGTTTGCTAGAAGACTTCGTCTGCAACACTCAATCCGTTTAGCATTATAAGAGCGATATTGCTAAATACAAGACGAGAATATGGAAACGTGAAAGAAGAGGTTAAAATGAATACCGATCTCTGGGCCATACTGTACATTCCGTTACGAAGAGAGAGTTGAAAAAAGGCCGACACAAAACGTCGAAATATTACTGATCAATTGGGATTTTAACAAAAAAACACCAAAGGTTTCTGGTCAAAGCAGTGACTGTCTTCATTGCAACTCGCCCCTGTGTTAGTGAGAAGAGAATGATAGATGAATATCGCAATAAATACGAATGATTATGTTCTGTGCAAGACAAAATTAATCACACAAAGTTTTTTTTTTTTTTTTTATGACCTAGAAGATAAACGGAAAAGATAAACCAACGGGCTGAAAATGAAATACAAGAGAATTTCAGGAACTTGGTCTCGCTTTTTTATATGACTGTCATATACAATCCTTTCGTTTTTAGAAAAACTGAACTTGCGAAATCATCTTGAGCATTGTTAATTTTTAAGTATTTGTCGTCTCGTTTTGGTGTCCTAGACGGTTTATTTTTTTTTTTACTGTTTTAAGCAAGTTAAAATCATCTTGAGCATTGTTATTTTTTAAGTATTTGTCGTCTCGTTTTGGTGTCCTAGACGGTTTTTTTTTTTTTTTTTTTTCCTGTTTTAAGCAAGTTCCTCCTATAATAAATAAAAAAGCTTTACGGCCCAATCTGCAGGCTCCGTGTTTGCTCCAAAGTGCAAAAAACCGTGCGTTCGCGATATTACCAAGAGCATCCAAATGGGCAAGGACGGCACGCCTATAACCAATGTCTCCTAAGTCTCACCTTATCTCGAACAAAGGGGAGCCACAGGCGTTAAAAAGGGACTATTATCAATTTATCCGAACAACCTCTCGTGTTTAGGGAATGGATAAGACACCACGCTTGTTATGGCGCCGCGTGAAGAGAGCAAAGATACCGACATAATGAGAAAAGGCAACGAAGCGAGCACTCGAAAAATAAAATGTTCTAGAAAATTGCAACAAGAGCGAAGGAAACGCGGGGCAGAAATTAATTTTGGGATACTCCAAGGTCGGTTTCATACTTCTCAATTTAATGGATCGACAGTTTTATGGATGTCTGACGAACTGTTTGTCTTCGGTGAAAATTTCGTACAACATCACGAATTCAGCGAGAAAAAATTACCGTATCAGATTTCAAAATGGCATCCTACTTCTGCTGTAATTATCCAAGAGATACAGTAAAGCACGTACACACGTGCGTTTTAACACACACATACAGATAGATAAATAGATATAGATAGATAGATAAAATGGATATATTTTGTGCTGTCTGTGTAATGTCTGAAAGCGCTTAACTCCACAGAGATACTCTATCAAGATCCTAATAAGCTGCCGATCTTCAATACAGTGTTCTTCCCAGCATAACAAAGCAAGCCTGAAATATTAGACGCTGAACTACACCCAGGCTCCCTATAAATCTTGCATGCATCCCTGCAATCTCGTATCGCCTGATCACATTGTCTGGAGCAGCTGGAGCATTCCGGAGGAGGAAGAGGAGAAGGAGGAGAATAAGAAGAAAAAGAAAAGAAAAAGAGAAAAAGAATCAGAAAAAGAAAAAGAAAAAAGAAAGAATCAGAAAAAGAAAATGAAAAAGAAAAAGGAAAAAGAGAATAAGAAAAAGAAAGAGAAAAAAGAAAAAGGAGGAGGGGAGGGACAGAAGAAAAAGGAAGGACGAGGAGGAATAGCATTAACAATAGTGGCAGGAGGTATTACTAGTAAGAGTACCAGAACTATCACTATATATAACTGTTACTGTATCATCGCTCTAAGTTCTAGTGATGCTACTCCATCTCGTAATGCTATTGCAAATGGTGTTACCTTTAATACGAACATTATTCTTGCAATATTATTATTAACATCAGCAACAGCCGACATTATCAACATCATCACAATACCAAACTCATTATCAGCATATCGACTACTTTAACCTCCAATAATATCCCAATTTAATGGCAGAAAGAACACATTCACCGTGCAACCAAAATGGATGAAACCCTTTAAAAAATATTGTTATAAAAGACCACTGTGCAAGAAGCCATACGCTGTCTTTAGTGACTACGCTAAAAACTTTTCTTTTTTTTTTATCAGAGGACGTTTTCGTTTGTTGGCCAGAAAAGTTAAGATCTTGGGGGACGAAAAATCAGTAACCTTGACAGACCGTTAATGAACACCGCGAACAGAGACGATGGAATTCTGGGACCGGCGGCGGAGGGAAAATATTTTTGAAATTATGACGTGATGAGGAGGACGGTGTTGCACGCGCGCGCATGCACACACACACACACACACACACACACACACACACACACACACACACACACACACACACACACACACACACACACACACACACACACATACACAAACAAACAATTCCTTACTTACCCACCCCTCGCCACACAAACGCACGTATTGGCAAAAAAATTGATTGATTAATAAATATAGGAATAAATGTAATTATATGCAAAGCCCAAGTTAATGGAGTGTTCGCATCCTCTGGCTATGAAAGATGTTTTTCCCTCAAGCACCCTCTTGCCCCCTGACAGACCAAAGGAAAAGCATGACGGCTTCTTTGATCGAGTTAAGATCCGGCTTCGAGAAATTCATGAATGCGTTTGACTTCTTGTCCACCGACTGACTTCCAGCTCCTTTTCCTTTATTAAACCTTAAATAGGCAAATGTTAGTCTTCAGTTATTTCTTTAGATGTTTGCTTTTCTTATTTCCTTAGTGTGGGATCACTGTTCATTTATGGCAGATTTAGATTTTACTCTGAGAAGACAAAACGTTGACAAATATAATGGCATAAGAGGGTGGTGCATTGTGACAGACAGATAGATAGGTTATTAGATTAACTGCTAGAAAGACAGGTAGATACTGAGTGTGTGCAAAAGTGTGTGTGAGCGTGTTTAACACACACACACACACACACACACACACACACACACACACACACACACACACACAAACACACACACACACACACACACACACACACATATGTATACGAGGGGGCTTCAAAATATTCGTGGAAAAAGTCCATAACTAAAAATCAATCCACCCGAACATTTTTGTACCAATGTGTTATAACGTCTTCAAACATGATCCCTTAAATGCAGGTAATAACACATCGAGGACAGGATAAACATTAAATTCATGGTAAAACTTGGTTGGGAGAATAGGCAAATCATTGACACTCTGGAACAAGTTTATAGTGACAATGCCCCAAAGAAATCAACCACCTACAAATGGATAAGTCGGTTCAGAAGTGGAAGAAACGAAATTGAAGATGGCAGGCCATTAACGTCAGTTGACGCTGTTCGTGACATGTTTGAAAAGGATAGATGGATAACCACTCAGTAGCAGACACACTCAACATCTCTGTGAGTTCTGCACACACAATTCTTGTGGAGAGTTTGGTGGGATGAGAACTCTGAAGCTTATCTGCAGAGAAATGTGATCAGGGGATGAAACATGGCTCTAGTACGATCCCGAGGACAAAATTTAATCAAGGCAGTGGCTGCCCAGGGGTGGAAGTGGACTAGTCAAAGCAAAATCTGAACATTCAGGAGTAAAGGTCATGAACACTATCTTCTGGAATGCAGAGAGGAATTTGTTGGTTGACTTCCTCAATATCAGGAAAACAATTACATCCGCTTATTATGAATGCGTTTTGCGAAAAACTGCATCAACGCGTTCTCTTCCACCACGACAATGTACCCGCTCACGGCGCTCGGCAGACAAGAGGTGTGCTATGCGAATTTCGATGGGAAATTGTCCGATATCCACCTTACATTCCCGATTTAGCCCCATCCGATTTTTTTCCCAAACTTCAAAAAATAATTGAAAGGTAAAAATTATCCATCGGTTGAAGATGTAAAAAGAGCTGCTCTGACATGGTTCATATCACATGACCCTCAGTTTCACTCAGACGACCTTAAAGGCTGGTATCAACGTTTGCAGAAGTGTATATATATATATATATATATATATATATATATATATATATATATATAAATATATATATATGTATTTACTTATATACACACATGTATGTGTGTATGCTAAGATATGTATATATACTTACGCATATATATAAACACAAACTGTTAAATTACAGGACATCCACTAGCACATAGTATATTCAGGAGAGTAAAATCTTTATTTTGTCGTCACATCAAATTTGACTTTAAACTTCGCCTTCAGAGTCATCAGTGCTGAACGAACACTTCATCATTGGAAAATTGATGTTGCATGTACTATTGTTTCTCTGTAAGAGTATCATAATCAAGTATCTCTTTCCTGTGGTCTATGGAAATTAAAGTGAATATATTTAACTTTTACAGTTCACAGCGATACATTTTTTTTTTTTTTTTTTTTTTTTTAATATTAACGTCGAAATTAAATATTCCCTGAAAATGAGAAAAATGGTATTCGTCCTTTTCATCGCGCGTGACTATTTTTAGCTAAATCTCGTTATAGCTGTTATTAATTGATAAATAATTGGTGTAATAGTTACTAATTAATGAATATTCTGTTCATGATATTTAAACACTTAATGGCAATTTTGACACTTAAATTCGCGGAATAAAATTTCCATGAATTGTCTAAATACTATGAAAAGAATATTTTCATTTGGTGAATTGTGGTAAAATGTGGCGTGAATCTTTCACTTCAAAGACATTCAGCAGAAGACGATTCCGTGATGCCTCGCTTTCAGATACTTCACTGGTCCGGCGTTATAGTTCGTGGAACAGGGAGTTGTAATTTCACGTAACTTAAACCAGTTTAATGCTATGTAGTGGGATTATTATGCTCAATGTATTATAGGGTTATCATGCTATATAATCAAATGTTTATTCAATAACCAATAAAAGCATGCTACAGTAATGTCAGATCAATCAGGTCACAAAAATGTTTGGTATTTCATGCATTCAATAATTTTAGCATCTTTCGTATAGAAAAAAGAATAAATGTATTTTCACCATAATTATCTGCTTGCAAGTTCACTGTTTGTTTAATCTTAACATTTAATTATAATTCTATTGCCCACTTTCTTACTGGTTCAAACAACTTAGTAATATATCAAAGGTCAAGATAATTTTTTACGATCGCTCGTTAGTGTTAACCCTCCATTTATGTAAGGAATGGGAATATTACCAGTCTGATTCTCCAAAAGCCTTAATGTCGAGAGGTTACCATGTTAGAAACACTCCTCCTCACAAGGAACGTGCTTATGATTTGAGTATTGAAATTGTTTAGTGTGATGCTGCTCATTAGATACAGAGTGCGAAGAAATACTGTACCATTATTAATATTATGGTTATTATCATCAACATTATTTTTGTTATTTTTTGTTGTTACTGTTATTATAATGATTGTTGTTTTGTTGCTGTTCTTAGTAGTCGTAGTATTAGTTCTAAGACCACTACTATTACTATTAAAGTTCTGTTATTTTCATTCTTTTATATTATTATTATTATTTTTTTTAATATTATCATGATCATTACTACAGATCCTACTAAGACTATTACTACTACTGCTACTGTTACTACTACTACTATTACTACTACTACTGTTGATATTCCTATTACTATTACTACTACTACTATTACTACTACTATTACTACTACTACTACTGTTACTATCACCACTTCTAATGCTACTACTACTATACTACCTCTACCACTATCATTATCATGGATGTCCCTCGTTCACCAGCTTTCCACCCTTATTAGATGCTGCAAAGTCTGGTTTCCTAAAGTTTGACGAGTTTGGTGCTGAGGATGTCCAAGTTGGTCCCCGTAGGTTGTGTCCTCGCCGCTGGCATGCGAGGCAAGTCACCACAGCGGATAATTGTAGGGTCGTCCACACGTTTACTCCGTGGTTTAGCTCTAATTTAGTCTACTGTATTATGCTACTGTATATATGTATGTTGCAAGAGTTAAGGCGTTGTGAAGAGATGCGTTTGTTGTTTGTCTTTTTGTAGTATCAGGGTATGTTTTTTGTATTGTTTGTTTTTGTTGATTGTATTGGATGTTTGTTTTTTGTATCAATTGTTAGTTTTTTCG
>NC_061825.1:14722607-14725107 GCF_019202785.1 Penaeus chinensis
TTGATAAAAGTTTATTTGTTGGTTGTAAATTACACAAACGACAAACTTGAACTCACATATAGGTTGCCTGTATTTTATATAAATAAATAAATAAATAAATACACAACATATATATAAATAATAAGTTTTGTTGTATAGAAACCTCAACATAATCCAAAGGGGGTTTTTAAATTTTATATATATAATTTTTTAATTTTTTTTATAAATAATTTAATTTATATATAATATTATAATTTATTTTTAAATTTTAAATATTAATAAATATATATTATATAAAATAATAATTTTTAAAAATAAATATTTAAATAATTATAATTTAATTTAAAATATTTATTTTATTAATTTTTATTTTTTATTTTATATAAAATAAATTTTTATATATATATATATATATATGTGTGTGTGTGTGTGTGTGTGTGTGTGTGTGTGTGTGTGTGTGTACGTGCGTGTTTCTGTGTGTGTGTGTGTGTGTACATGCGAGTTTCTGTGTGCGTGTGTGTGTATGTATGTGTGTGTGTGTGTGTGTGTGTGTGTGTGTGTGTGTGTGTGTGTACATGTGAGTTTATGTGTGCGCGTGTGTGTGTGTGTGTGTGTATGTATGCGTGTGTGTGTGTGTGTGTGTGTGTGTGTGTGTGTGTGTGTGTGTGTGTGTGTGTACATATATATATACATATATATATATATATATATATATTTATTTATATATATAAACATTCGTGTTTCGAACAAAGGAATATAAATCGAATGGTTAACCGTGGTGACAACGACAAACACATACAAACATTATCAACTTATGAGCTACTGTTTCCTTGTCTTCTTGGAGTTTAGGTTAAGTTAGGTTACTCTCTGTATGTGTGTGTGTGTGTGCTTAAATGTGTGTATGTATATATAATATATATAATATATATATAAACATTTGTTTTTTGAACGAAGGAATATGAAATCGACGAAGCAATAGTTAATCACGGTGACAACAAACACATACAAACGCAATCAACCCAACTTATGAGCTACTGTTTCCTCGTTCGTCTTGGAGTTTCGAACTCTTTGTATACATACATGTGTGTGTGTGTGATATAAAGTTCTTGTCATTATTATGGTTATCTTTCGCAAAAAAATAGAATAGACAAAGTGGTGCAGTATATTTTTTACAAAAAAAATACTTGTACCTTAGGGTATTTGATAAATAAACAAATGGATAAATAGGTAGGGAGATAAGTAAATAGATAGCCAGAGGCGAATGGGAGAGAGAGAGAGAGAGGGAGAGAGATTGAGAGAGAGAGAGAGGGGGAGAGTGAGAAAGAGAAACAGACATACAGACAGAGACAGAGCGAGAGAGGGAGATAGATAGACAGATAGAGATGAATGACAGAGAGAGAGAGAGGGGGGGGAGGGAGAAACAGACAGACAGACAGACAGACAGACAGAGAAGAGAGAGAGGGAGAGATATAAAATGATAATAAGAGAATAAGAGAAAAAATACCAAGAAAACATATATCACACGGGAAGCATTTATACACAGTCGACTGCAGCAACCAACCAGCTCAGCCAGCCTGTGCACCTGCCTCCTCGCCTTTATTATATCTGCAATCCTTCTGCAACGGTGTATGTGATCTGACTGGCGTGATAAGTCTGATTATTATCTAGACGGGGAACTTGGAATACTACATATCTGGGAATAGTCGATTCATTTTCTTTAATTCATCGAAACAGTGTACATCATTCTTGTATTTTTTTTTTTTTTTTTTTTTTTTTTTTTTAATTCTTAAATTTGTTTACATTGCACACATGAGCGGTTTCGAAAATGTACTACGTCAGATGATCCTTAAAGAAAGACTTTAATGGAAGAATAATCACATTAATCGAAGTGAAAGGTGACTCAGTACAAGATTGAGTCAGTATCTTATCCTGTAGCCAGTCCTGACGTGTGGTAAAAAAACATGGCCGCGTTAGCAGGAGGGGAAGTTCGAGCCTGGAAGGTGATGCTTAGTTGGAGAAGTTCGGAAATCGCTGATATAAACGCTATTTAAAGGATGGATGGTGTCTGCATCCATGGTGAGACATTTTCAGAATTATCATATCATCTTTTATTTTCATTTTCCTTTTCATAATTATCATCACATCTTCGTCATCTTTACCTTTATCTTTATCTTCATTTTCATCAGCATCACATCATCTTCACCTTTTCTGCATTATCTCACCATCTTTATCTTCATCTTCATCTTTATCTTCATTATCACATCGTCATATTTTTCTTTATCTTTATCTTTATCTTCATCTCCATCATCACATCCTCTTCATCTTCATATTCACCTTCACTTTCGTCTTCATCATCATTATCGCATCATCTTTATCTTTAACTTTATCTTTATCTTTATCTTTATCTTTATCTTTATCTTTATATATATCTTTATCTTCATCATTATCACATCATCATTATCATTATTAGTATTATCATTATTATTATTATTATTATTATTATCATTATTATTATTAATAT
>NC_061825.1:14730107-14737607 GCF_019202785.1 Penaeus chinensis
CCAGTGCAGAAGAGTAAATACACAAATATAGTAAATATAAGCTAGAATAAAAGGCAGTTTGTGAAAGAAGCGATAGCAAAAGTAAACCAGAGAGGAAATAGCTATAGACCATTAAACAGAGAGGAGAGTAAGGTTAAGCGAGGGGGCAATACCCAAGACTACCGGGTGTAGAGGAGGCGTGGCTTGAGCTGGTCGGGTATGGGGGCGGGTAGGCGTGGCTTAAGAGCCTGTTTGGGTGAAGGTTAGAGAGAGGGGGAGTTCAAGATGGGCGGGTGGGCGTTGCTTACGATCGTTAGGGATGGGAGGAGGCTACGATCGTTAGAGATGGAAAGAGGCATGACTTATGGATGTTGTATAGAGAGAGGTGTGTGTCTTACGAATGATGGTTAAAGAAGGGGGCGTGGCTTAAAATCTACCAAAGGATACGACTTGCTTTAAGTTCGACGGGTAGATTAGATAAAAGGGACAGTAGAAAAAAGCCAAGGACTAAGAGACAAGATGTTTAGTTCGATACTTTAAGCTACCATAAATAAACATTCACTTAATTGGCAAATTTATGAAACCGACTTGTTCTATCTTTACGTAACAACCGTGAAATGTATATTAGCCAGGTGCCATTTCGTGGAAAACTGGCATATTATATATAGAGAGATAGATAGATAGAATGCATTGCCCGTAACTGGTTTCAATATATGTTCACCATTAAGTCGACCAGAAGTTAATCGAAAGTTACATACATGCCTGCACATCAGATCCCAAGGAAAAACGAAGATAGGCAATTGATATTTTTGAATTACTCAGAGTATGCGATAAGTTCCGTGAACATTTTCCCTCGCAAAAACTTACCTAATCAGAAGGTGATAATTGCGTTTTTAGATCCGCCGTGTCAGCTGGTCGCCCTGCTAGCAGACGAAGCGATTAAACGTAATTTTTTAGTTGTCAGGATTTATTTACAGAGAGTGATTGCTCATTAGTAATATTTACTGGTAAAGGAAAGCATACACATAAATGAATAAATGAATGTATATGTATATATATATACTATGTATATGTATATATATACTATGTATATATACTTATATATACATATACATACATATGTATATATATGCCCAATAATAATATTTACAGGTAAGCATAGAAACAGGTATATACATAAATGAATAAATTAATATGTGTGTGTGTGTGTGCGTGTGCGTGTGCGTGTGCGTGTGTGTGCGTGCGTGCGTGTGCGTGTGCGTGTGCGTGTGCGTGTGCGTGTGTGTGTGTGCGCGTGTGCGTGCGTGTGTGCATGTGTGTTTACAGCTCCCCACAGTTCCAACTGGGACAACCCTTTGATGCGTGGACTGCACTTTTTCTTGGCAATACATCGAAGTATCCAGCCCTGAGTTCCCTGAGTTCAGTTTTAACGGAACAGCCTATAGCGCGATACTATTTTATGTGTGACGTACAAACGCTACACAGCTAATATAGAATGTCAAGTATGACTGGTATTTGACTGCATATTCAGTTAAGCAAAGGATGTTACATGTGAAGAAACAAGAGAGCATGATTCCTGACTTGTAAGTCTAGCTGCTGGACTATTAATGAAAAATAACTGTAAAGATAAAAAAAAAAATAACTTTTATAAATACTAGCATAAATAAATGCCATAGTAAAAGTGTTCGAACAGCACCAACACAATACAATTGAGATTTGCGAAGATCTAACACTCGGTGCTTACCGTGGCGGCGGGATTGCCAGCAGGCGCTCCTGCCACCAGGATGTAAGCACACCGCATAATATCTTTACCAGCACGGCGGTTGTTGTGGGTGATCCTTGTCTCAGGAATTGTGTGTACTCACAATTCTGTAAGTAGTGTACCAGGGTGGCATTCGGCTCGCCACAGTGCATGCAATACCTTTCTTCATGGTCTTTTGTCTCTATGATCTGCCATGCACAGTGGTAACCTAGTCTGATTCTGTGAAGAAAGTCTTCGGTCCTCTGTTGATTACTTCAGAGAGTGCCAGTGACTCATAGCCTGTGGCATCTGAGTATCATCTGGCCGAGGGGGAGGATCTCGTTTCCTCTCTGTGAGAGTATACGAGCAGCCGCAGTATACTTCTCCTTTAATATTTTTTCGGCTTGGTTGTATGATCATGGGATTTTGAGGCATACCCCTGCCAATATCGGCTAATCTGTCAGCAAGCTCGTTCCCTCTGATGCCAATGTGGCTGGGGACACAATGAATTATTATTATTCTACCCTGAGCAAGAATTATCTGCACTGTGGTAAGCACAGTGGTCAGGAGGTAGATGTTATCTTTGGGTGAGCTATATTGAAGACAGTCAATGGCTGCCCTGGAGTCTGCATGTAAGACTACGTGTCCTTCCCTCAGGGACGCGTGGGCTAGGACTCCCATGATTGCAACTGCCTCTGCCTGTAGCGAGGAAGCGTTGTCTGTTACCCTCATGGACTTTGTGGCATCCCTGAAGTGTGGCTCAAGGGATCGGCTGATCCATCTGTGAAGTATGTTCTACTAAACGGAGGAGCAATGGCTGTAATGGCATGGCTTTTGATTTGGCTGCAGAGACCTTTAGTCCTGTCCTACAACACTCCTCAGATACAAGGTTCAGACAGATCGTCTGCATAGGAGATGATCTTGAACCCCACTGGGAGGTATATGTTGAGGATACAGGACATTAGGGTATTGTATAGGGCTGGACTGAGAACCCCACCCTGTGGCATTCCATTTTCTAGTGGCATGTTTTGTGATAGTTAACCTTGGAATCTTACTCTGGCTGTTCTGTTCCTGAAATAGTCACCTATCCAAGTGCACTAATCTGGTCGTGATGTGTGCACCTCGGGGCTGAGCGTCTGGTATCTTGCCTGACTTGTTGCCATAGCTCTGTAATGGAGGTTTAGTGGTCGAAGGACTCGCACCATTCCAGCCACTTTTCCTGGCTGACGCTGCTGGCAGTTTCCTTAGCATCCCTGACAGCTTCCCTTAGAAGGACTAGGTTGTCAGGGGTTCTTTGCCTTCGGAATAGTTTTCGGCACATGTTTACTGTGTGGTTGACCTCCTTAATCTCGTCGTTGAAGTACTAGGCATCTTTGTGACTCCTGGACCCGAGTTTTAGGTATGGTCTGTGAGGCTGCTTGATTTTTGGCATTGATAAGTCTGGCTTCAAGCACTTCCACATTTTCACTTTGGGGTCCAAGGCGTTCTAAAATGCCTGCCAATTGGCCTTGTCTGTTTTCCATCTTTGATTTGGTTGATGCATTTGAACTGGACCAGCATCCATGAGGGTAGTTATAGTGCCATAATGTTCACTTGTCTCATTGACACACCATCTGATTCTCTTCACCAGAGCTGCAGTGGCCATTATGAGGTCTAGGGCCTCTCCTCTGACATGTGTTGGCTCTTGGGTGTTGAGGAGAGCGATCTCAGGGAATGCCTCAACTACGTTGGTTATGTGATAGCCAGCCACTTTTTGTGCCCAACATGGAGCCAGGCTGGGGTGGTGTGCATTGAAGTCTCCCCCTATGATCACTCAGTCATGTACTGCAGTAAGACAGACCTGGCTAATCTCTAAGTTCATACAGGATGGCCTGCTGTACACATTGTACAGTTTGAGGGGGCCCCCGGTCAGCTGAATCTCAACAGCAAGAAATTCAACATCGTCTCCACAGTGCGGTGCATCGACTATTGCGGAGCAGGAGATTGTTGCTCTGACCAGAGTGATCAAGCCTCTTTTGCCAGCTGTGCATGCCAACATGAGGACATGATACCCTGAGAAGCAAACAGTCTCCACTGTTAATGTATCCTGGAGCATGACAATGTCAATGTTCCTTGATCGCACTATTGCATAGAGGATGGCATTCCTTGAGGAGAAACCATTGATGTTCCACTGTAGTATGCTTAGATTGTGCTTCATAATGTTACTTAGTGTAAGTTACATCTGAGACATCACTATACTCGGATTGAGAGGTGTCGAAGTCTGACAACTCCATTGCGAAGTCCTCGCTGATTGAGGGATCATCTGATTTTGAACGGTTTGTCAGGCTATCCCTGGGTCCACTGGGGGTGGAGAGCATTTGATAGTTCTGACGTTTGTTAGTTTGGCTTTTCCAACTTTAGGCTTTGTCTGTGTCTTTCTTTTTCTTTGCTGACTATACCTGGGTAATGTCAGCATGTTCTGATACTGGCTGCACAGATTCAGCCTGGTTTGGCTCTGCCTGTGAGGGCATGGCCTGGGTTGGAGTGGGGAGGGGAGTCTCATCCTGGGGTGAGGGTGTGGCTGTTTGGCTCTGTCCAGCCGGATTAGTGCCGTCATGGCGACCGTGACTGCCTTCTCTGCCTCCTCACTTGATCTCCCCAAAGTTGTTGCTACTGCAGTGACTACAGAGGTCAACAGGACAGTCATATCTTCCTCATCAAAGAGGAGCTTATCGTCTCTTGGGGAGGCTTTTGTAGTGCTCTTTGAACCTCTATTCCTCTGGTTCTTCTGCACTTTTGGTATAGCCGGAAACTCGTTTTTATTGGCGATATCTGATGTCGCTGGGGAGGAGTTTCCTTCCTCTTAGGAGGTCGAGAAGCCTTTTCTCTTTTGTTCTGTCTCCAGACATGAGTGCCTGGGGGGAGCAGGAACAAAGTCTGGTCGCTTTTTAGCAACCTCTTGTCGCTTGAGGGCCGCGTCTTTTCTGACAGAGCAAGCAAGACTCCAGGCTCTTATATGCAGTTGAGACACTTGGTTGTTATGTCCCTTTGTTCTTACACAGACCAGTGTGCCAACGGCGCCATGACTGCTTGAACCTAACCTCCCGAGGGAGACCAGTCGATTGACTTGACTGAGCCAGGATCAGGCCACCTGTCTTGCTGGAATAAGGGACCAAAGAGGCGTGTTGCTAGCCACAGGATGTACTCATGCACGGCATTGCTCAACCTCCAGGACTCCCATCTCCACAGGGCACAAGGCTGCCTCACACGGCATACACGTGGGTAGGTGTGAACCCCTGGGGAGAGACCAGAGGGGATGCCCTCCCACCTTTAAGATAGACATCATTGTTTTGGAACCCTTTTCTCATCCCTGTCTTTCACCTCAGGGAGGGAATGGAGGTCCTGCACCTTTTCGAGGCTGTTCCTTCATCCCTCCGAAACAACCACCCAAAGACTGTTTCACCCCAGTGAGGGAAGAGAGGTAGGTCCTGTACCTTCTCAAGGCGATTCCTTCTTCCCTCTGAAACACCCACCCAAAGGCTGTTTAACCTCAGTGAAGGAAGAGAGGTCCTGCACCTTTTCAAGGCGGTTCCTTTATTGAAACAGCCACTCAAAGGTGAGGGAAGAGAGGAACTGTACCTTTCACGGCGGTTCCTGTGGCAGGCTAGGGTAGGTCACCGTAGCGCTAGAAACGTGTCTTCTTTGTAGCACACAAAAGTATTCCGTATTTTCTAATGGAACGCAAGGCAGTATTCTGTGAATGGAATGCTCTTGTTTGTAACGAAGCCGGTAATTGGCTCACAATATTTCGCAAATATGTTGAATGACAATTATCAGTCATCAAAACGTTTTAAAAAATGGAAAAACTGCAAGGTTTTGCCCAGAGTCAACATTATTGCTTGAAATATGTGGTATTTTCCTCAAAAAGAGCAAATGGACCTGGTGTAATTGGGAACTTCAGTACAATCACGATAGCCAAACTTCCATACTCTCAAATCGATCTTTGACAAAAAATATATATAAAACATAATTTTGAGAAGCTAAAATATGAATAAAATATCATTTTTTCTGTAAATGTAAATCGTACAGGTTTCTCACCTGATTAATTTTCTCTGCGTGGCTTCCTCGTGGAATTTATGAATGGCAAATTACCCAATTACTTAATGGGTTTTTATGCTGACGATTTGTAAGAGGTTTGGAATTCCCTCTCATGTCACATGAAAATATCTCATTTCATGTATCCATTACTTTCTATATCCTGAAGATAAATGTGGACAAATCTTATTGCCAATCACACCCTTGGTTTCCTGTGTATATTTGGGATGATAAACACACACACACACACACACACACACACACACACACACACACATATATATATATATATATATATATATATATATATATATATATATATATATATACATACATATATTTACAAATACATATATATATATACATATATACATATATACATATATATATACATATATATACATATATATATATATATGCTTGATCAACTCTCTCATTTTTCAGTTGTAAAAATACAACAAAATGAGTAATGGAAACCTTGCATTGCAGACCGGAGGTCTGAAAGGCAGAGGAAACCTCGAAACTAACTGTAAAGTCAGCTATGAAGTTACATATTACTCATAACGGCATTATATATATATACATATATATATATATATATGTATTGCCAGATAAAACAAAAATGTCACCTCCAGACACATGGTGTACCAGTTGGAGTTGAAAATATGGTGAACTGTGTGTGTGTGTGTGTGTGTGTGTGTGTGTGTGTGTGTGTGCGTGTGCGTGTGCGTGTGCGTGTGCGTGTGCGTGTGCGTGTGCGTATGTGCATAATACATACAGAGAAAGAGAGAGACTATACAAGAGAAACCGCGAATGGAAGCAGAGAGACCCCCCGCCCCTATCCTCCTTGATCAATAGCTGACGAAGAGTAACCCGGCAGAGTAAGCGAGCGCGGCGGAGGTCAGGAACACTAAGAAGTTGAAAGACGATATAAAAAAACAGCTCCGGTATCTTTTTCGATTTATGAGAATAAGGTAAGGATGTCTGTTATCTTTTCGGATTCAATTATTAGTTGTTATTGTTATAGCGGCGCCAAAATTATAGTAAAAGAACACTTCAGATTCTAACTCACTCTTACGAGAAAGGTATTACCAGTAAGCCTTGCAGAACTGAAACATAATCCTGTTAAATATATGAAAATCTCACACACCCTCCTGGAAACCTTTGCTCTAAGAGATTCCACTGAAGGCACGATCGATGCCTAATGCTGTCTGCATATACCACGGACAACGATCTCGCAGAATTCAATGCTTCGTTCCATACCTGTTACTGAGGTGATACTTGCAATACAACTGACCTTATATATCATCATAAAGGATTTCTATATAGCTACTACTTTTAATATCAATTATGATTTAGTGGCACGAGATTAACCTAAAGAACTAATTAAACACAAAAATCTTAAACTATCTGTCACGACAAACTTACAATACAATTACTTGCGTGATTTACCTAAAGTAGCAAATCAATATTATCTTCTAATTTTCTAATTACGAACAAAAAAGCAGAGTCTGTCTTTCGCCGGTGACAAACGCTCAAGTGTTAGTCATCAGATATGTGAACTGTGATTCTTGAAAATAGTGATAATAAAACTATAAATGATAATCATAATTATTATAATAGTAGTAGTAATATAATAATTATAATGATAATAATAATCTGGATATAATGATAGGGAAGGTAATTTAACTGACATCCATACAAAG
>NC_061825.1:14750107-14752607 GCF_019202785.1 Penaeus chinensis
CAGGAAAAAATAATCAAAATGAATCAAATTCGATCTCAAAATCTGAGACTGGCAACTCTTGAGGAAGAGTGACCTCCTTCACGCCAGTCATCGGTGAGATCTTGCGGAGTGAGGGTGTGCGGGTCTCTTGTGTGTCTCAATCTGTGTAGGATAATGAATACATCGCACAAATCTATATAAAAATGAAGTATAAAAGTATCAGCATATTCATTACGGGTGCCATACTAGGTAAGTAGCCCTCCGGTAGCTGTAAGTTGTGATTGTGTTCCAACAGTGAAACTTCTCAGGCTGTTTGTGAGAGAGAAAGGACTTTCGATTTCATATGTTCCTCTTTTCCGTTTCAGCGTTAACCATTAAGATTCGAAACTACCCTCCATCCTAAATTAGAGACGGTTATTTTTCGCTATACCTCGTTATATTGCTGATTTTAAAGCCGGAATGTTAGTTTAAAGTCGGTATTTGGCAATACGTGACCTCACTTTAAAGGTCTTGCGCTGCCTGTCCTTGAGGGCGCTTGTTCGCTGACCAGTCCATGACGGAACGGTAAATGTCGCGGTGTTATCCCCACATGTTAGCTATCCTTCGTTTCCGTCAGCTAAGCCCTACCAACGTTTAGCTCCAGTGGCTACAGAAAGCGACCTAAATCTAGGATGCCGCAGGTGCATCTGGCGTGGAATAACGTCTGGCAATATGGCGCGCTGGAACTGCTGGGAGAACTGTCTCTGTTCGCGACCTCTTCCTCAATACAAATAATACATGTAGTCCCTGTAATACTGTTCTGGAATGCACTCAGATACTGATATTGGAGACGTTCCTCAGAAAATGAAAGTACTTTCTCTGGATTATCGTGTTACGGACTGGCTCGCCAAACACGCTCGACCACCGCCAAACTTTTTCTTAGATGAAAAATTGAACTGGAATCGAACGAGGGCGACTCGGACCTTTCTCAGCAGATAATTGAAGTTATGGGACGGATGTGACTCAAGGCCAGAGGAAATTCTTTTGGAGGGGCAAGATCTTCATTACTACCGTAAGCAAATAATAGTTATAGCGCTGTGGCTGCATTTATTCGCGTTAATGTTTGCGGGATGGTCGTAAAGTATAGTATAGATGCCAGCCCTTCTTTGTTTAATACATTATTGTAATTAGTCTTATGCCTCTTAAGAAAGGAAGTAGTTTAATGGGGATTTTATCGCGTCTTTGCTTTTCAGGAGTGAATTTCTTAATTTCGGTAATCTTATTAATCTGTTCATAATTTTACCTTGCAATGTGCGCTGAGCTTCGAGGACACAAAGTCAAATCTGTCTGTGATTAAGAGACACATTCTTCCCGGCTGACTCATGCAAAGACCAACGGGACTCAGGAACATTGGTCCATCATCACAAAGCCCACGTTTGTGGTACTAAGTATTCACACTAGGATTGTATAAAATTGTTTATTAATTACATAATAATTTGCAGTCTGCGTATATCAGGAAGTGTTTTATTTTATGTATTGGGGAGTATTAATAATCCATTTTGTTTAAGAAGTCTAACCTTCAGAACAGTACTGCTTTGTTTCTGCCTATCAGCTAGTTCTATATGTTATAGTTTATATGTAAATTTTCTTAATTTTTCATACAGTAAAAAACTTTTTTGGTTGCCATGGCAAACAAATATTTGCATTTTCAGGATCGAATATGCATAATCATGGTTTCATTACGCAAGATGTTGCTCCGTTAAACTCTGGCAACTTTCTTGGCATTAACACATTCTTTGGAAGATTGCTTACTATTGCGTCTTCGAAACAAATAAATAGAAACATTGAAATATTGGCACACCTAAACAGATATTATAAATATCGAAATTAATTTACCCGTTGTGTACTTTGTTACCTATAATCCATTTGTAATTAGATGGCATTTATGATCACACAATATGTGTATTTTTATAAATAATCAAGAAGGACTAGGAAATGTATTACGTTATATATATATATATATATATATATATATATATATATATATATGTGTGTGTGTGTGTTTGTGTATGTATGTGTATATGTATGTATGTATGTATTGCAGTGTATATATATATATATATATATATATATATATATATAGCGTAATATAAATATGAATATTTATGTATATAACGTAATATAAATATATATATGTATATAACGTAATATAAATATATATACATATATTACGTTGTAAACCCACATTATATATTACATTATGTATATATATATATATATATACATATATATATACATACAATATATATATATATATACATACAATATATATATATATATATACATACAATATATATATATACATATACATATATATACACACAGCGTAATAAATATACACATGTATATATCATATTGTACACACACATACATACATATATACTTGAGTATATATATTAACTAACAGATAAAAGTAGAAGGGTCTCAGCATGTCAGGGAAATGGTAATATATTCATGGGGGCCGGTAGCCTGGAGACCCGTA
>NC_061825.1:14757607-14770107 GCF_019202785.1 Penaeus chinensis
GATCATAGTAATAATAATAATATTAATAATAATAAAATAAAAATGGTAATACTATTAATGATAATAATAATAATGATAACAGTAATAAAAAAATATATATGTATATATAAATAAAGAGAGAAAGAGAGAGAGAATTGAGGAATTCATTAAACTTTAAACAAAATTTCAGCTTTTAAAAAGCAGGTCCAAAAATCTAAAAATCCATTTTTTAAAGAGTGGCCTCAGTTTATTGCTCATTTGATATAAAGGCTTGTTTGAGTCCCTTTAATTGAGATACATGGTCCTTGTTGTGGCCCTTTCTTGAGATAAGGGGCCCCAGTTTTAAATCCTTTATTTGAGATAAGGAACCTCTATTTGGGGCCTTAGCTATAATTCATGAAGCCTCATCCATGTTACTTCAAGTTATGTATATATCACTTAAATATGTGAGTAATAATATGCAAAATAGGGATGGGCAAGTAAGAAGGTGGGTCACATAGTTTTGTTGGCCAAGGGGCCACAGACAATCATAAGCCTATTCCAACTCTGTCTCTTGTCTCGTTTTCTTATTTTCTCTCTTCCCCATTCCTCTCCCTTTCACACTTCCCACTTTTTTTCTCTCTCTATTGATCTGTTCTCATTTACCCCCACCTCCCTCCCTCCCCCTCTCCCTCTCTCTCTCTCTCTCTCTCTCTCTCTCTCTCTCTCTCTCTCTCTCTCTCTCTCTCTCTCTCTCTCTCTCTCTCTCTCTCTCTCTCTCTCTCTCTCTCTCTCTCTCTCTCTCTCTCTCTCTCTCTCTCTCTCTCTCTCTCTCTCTCTCTCTCTCTCTCTCTCTCTCTCTCTCTCTCTCTCTCTCTCTCTCTCTCTCTCTCTCTCTCTCTCTCTCTCTCTCTCTCTTTCTCTTTTTCTTTGTTTATGCAATCCTCTTCACCTCCTTAGTAAACTTTTTTTTTTTTAAGCCTTGCAAAATAATCTAAGTATGATATAGAGTCTGTGTCAAGAATTTGATTTATTACATGAATTGCAAGTTTGCCCATTTTGCACAACTAAGAGAAGAGTTATAAAAAGATGTTGAGAAATTCCTCAATACAAATACAAAACCTGCTAATGATGCAATATTTTTCAGGTTGGAGGTGATGTATATGCAGTTGACCAGTCGACTTTCCTCATCAAAAAATTTATGTACGATGGCAATGGGGGCGACACATTCTTCTGGGCAGGCTCTAGGCCTCGGCCAAGTCCACAGGGCTTCATTGTACCCAATGAGCTCGGCAGGTGGGTAGCAGCATTTGTGTGTGTGTGTGTGTGTGTGTGTGTGTGTGTGTGTGTGTGTGTGTGTGTGTGTGTGTGTGTGTGTGTGTGTGTGTGTGTGTGTGTGTGTGTGTGTGAGTGAGTGAGTGAGTGAGTGAGTGAGTGAGTGAGTGAGTGAGTGAGTGAAAGAATGAGTGAGTGAGTGAGTGAGTGAATGGGTGAATGAGTGAGTGAGAGAGTGAGTGGTTGTGTATGTAAATGGACTGATATAATGATCTAATTATTACTGTTTTTCCCCCAGGACCAACGTGCTTGATCTTTACCTGAATAAAGATATTACCATCAAGCTTCCAGATAATAAGAAAATAACAGAAATCAAATGGTTGTCAGTGTATGACCTCAGTAGACTGGTAAGTAAATGGAGTAAGGAAGGATATTTTTTCTTATATATTGTTATATGCAAACTTTAGGATTCACATATTCTTTACCTAGACTTGTTATCATCATTATCACTAATATAAGTTTCTGAAGACAATGATTTTATTATACCCATGTTTCTCTGTTTCAAGGAGCCATTTGGTGATGTGTATATCCCAGAGGGCTTTGAGCCACCCCAAACAATCATACTTAATAAACTGTCCTCCAAGACGGGTGAAGTCAGGTCAGGTGCCATTACCATTGCTGACTCCAAGACTATTATTATTGACAGTGAGTGGTATTTTTGTTGAGATTTTGGCACTGGGTATTAGCTGAGAATTCAAATGTAATATGTAATGGTTATTTCTTTCTGACATAATTGAATGTTTTGTTATAATGTGACTTAAATACAACTGCTGTGCTCATACTTCAGAGTTGTCATATGATGGCACTGGTGATGAGGTCTACTTCTGGGTGGGTGTTGGACCTCAGCCCCATTCAAAAGGCATAAGGATTCCAGATGAGCATGGATAGTATGTGGTTCCTTCTTGATTCATTTGTTTGTCAGTCGTTTGTGTATACATATATGAATGAAAGAGACCTGATTAATAGCACCATAACCCATGCAGATTTATACCTAAAATTCTGTAAATAATCTCTCTTCTGTATTATCCTGCAGCATGACACCACTTCAAAAATACAACAGGAAAACTATCACTTTGGAACTTCCTGGTGATCTCACTGTGTTCACCATAGACTGGCTGTCTCTCTATGACACTAAACAGCAGCGGGTCCTTGGCTCTATCATAATCCCTGAGGATCTTAATGTTCCACCATCACTTGTGGAGATCATTGTAAGTATCAGAAATTAGGATTAAAAGCCTTCTAGTTTGGAGAAATGGATAAAAGTAATATTAACAAACTAGATTTTATAATTACTAAAGTGAAAAGTATTTTAGCTAATGTTGGATATGGTGATATAGTTCTTTCACATTTCTTTCATATCATGTAACTGTGTAACTCAGATTTAAATAAACCTTTATTTGCTGTCATCTTCCAGCCACATAACAACAATATGCCCAACTGTGTTCAACTCCACAAAGAGCTGCAGATATCATGGGAGGTGTTTGGAGATCAGATTACCCTTGAGCTTGCTGCTCAAGTGGGTAAGTAAAGACAAATTCATCATAAGATTGGTGTATGTCATCTTTTGGAAGTATAATAGGTAGTAAGATACACTTGAAGCATATTGTGTTTAAACCATTGTTAATTTATTTTCCCTTTTTCTGCAGAGGAAGATGAATATGTGGCTTTTGGGATGAGTGGTGATCCCCACGAACCTAAGATGGTTGGAGGTGATGTGGTGGTTGCTTACATGGACGGATATCTTGGTTACCTGGTTGATTATAACATTTCTTCATACATGCCGGTAAGACTTTGAGATGTGAAAGAAAATAACTTGGAGTGAAATGCACATTGTATTTAACCCTAGTCATGATCCATATTGGGCATTATATATGCTCTATAGATATCTGCACCACTTACAGGCACTCAGTCACACACACATGTATATGCAATGATCCAGCACCCACACCTGCTCCTAATTATTAATGATTCATAATCTTAGTATAAATGATCTACAGTCATAGCTTCACAAGGACCTTTCTCATTTCAGTGCACAGAGCTGTTAGGCAACCACAAGGGTGTGTGCAATGATGACAAAGTTGGAGGCTATCAGGACTATCAACCATTTAGTAGTAAAAGGGAAAATGGTATCAACATTTTCACTCTTAGGCGTCGCTTAACCACCCGTAAGTAGCCTGTAGATTATTTAAATTTTCAAATGTATTTCTGTGCTATTGATTAGATCATGCTTTCTAGCTAAGTTTAACAGGAAAGACAGTAAATGAATAAAATAAATCTGTGATTTCATATGAAAAAAAAAATAGAGATTTTGTTGTTGAGAAACATGCCTAAATTCATCTTGATTGGTCAGTGGGGCTTGGTGGGCATTACATTGTCATTATTAAGCCAAGCCTTCCCAAGACTCTGACCTTGACCCACTCCTTGGACCTGATTCGACTCTTTTTCTTATTGTCTCTAAATATTGTCTCTACTATATAATCTTGTCAAAATTCTCTTTGCGTATCCATTTCAGCTATTTGTTCATCTGATGAGTTTGAAATGTTGTTTTATATTTTATTGTGGATATATTTTCCTTTTATCTTTGTATACTTATTAGTGTGTGTGTATGTGTGTGTGTGTGTGTGTGTGTGTGTGTGTGTGTGTGTGTGTGTGTGTGTGTGTGTGTGTGTGTGTGTGTGTGTGACCACTGTAGTATCTATGGTTACAGTACAATCATGGGGAGAAATGTTTGTGCAAGTTGTCGTTTTTTTCTTCCTTCTCTCCCTTTTCTGTAATATTTTCAAGGCTCTGCAAAATAATAATAGTTATCCATCCTTTATATTCATAGCTGACACTGGAGACATCGCTTACCCTGCAGAAGGAGAGGCTATGATTATTTGGGGACTTGGCAAGTTGGATGTGATAAAACGACCAACAATGCATCACACATGGTCCAAGGTAGGTATAAGATATAGATAGTAATAATTTTGAATTGATGAATTAAATTATATTTTTTGTTTTTTTCCTTTTTTTCTTGAGGGAATAATGATTTTGAAAGAAAAGTTTAGATTTAGAATTATGAATTCTATGAATTATAATTCCCACTAGTAATATGCCAGAATACTGACTCAGTATATTGACAGCTTTTTTAATTAATCTAAACAAGCAAAGGATAACACCACAATTGGATATTAAAAAGCATACCTGTAGCAACTTTAAGCAACTGCTCTGAAAAAAGCTAGTAATACTGTACCATGCATTTTTTGACAAGATATCACCCTGGCAGTTTATCACCAAAAGAGGGTTTTCGGATTAGTTGCCCAGAAATGTGTTTACTATAAGTTTTGTTATGTTAAACATTAATCTTTAACATAAACATCAATATATTGACATAACTGCACTATAATCTTATGATTAACAGTGCATATATGTGAATATATCAATGCTTATGTTATATAAATGTTTAAACTAACATTTAACCCAATGCCGACGGGCATGATGTGTACATACGTGCTATGCCCACTGTGAGTTACTTGTTTGATTGTTTTTACTCATAGATGGCTACACTTGTACTAAGTCTTCAATGAGCCAATTACGATTACTGCCTGTCTCACCCGTTTACCCTTTTCTTTGATTTACAAAAACATTTTACGTTATCTTATTTTGCTGTTACTAATGTTTATAGTATAGTAATTATAATGTCTATAATAAAAATAACACCATCGATATTCATTGCACTAGTAAAAAATACATTTTGCCCACCAATTCAAATCCTGTAAGGTCACAAGGTCTACTAATTGACTCCTTTGTGGCTAAGCACTAGCAGAGCCATCTATGTGCAGAGACATTTCACAAAAATATAGAAAATGAGCACAGTATTTCTCCCATTTTTTATTAATTTTCCCCAGCAGCATTGGGTTAGTAAATGCATTTTCAGGCAAGTGATCTGACAACACATTTGGACTTGCATACCTAAAAATATATATATATATATATATATATATATATTATATATATATATATATAAAAGTATGTGTGTGTGTGTGTGTGTGTGTGTGTGTGTGTGTGTGTGTGTGTGTGTGTATTAAAGGCCACCATCGGTCAATGTTTACTGTGGCTTTATTGCCTCTACTCACTCCTGTCAATATATATATATATATATATATATATATATATATATATATATATATATATGTATATATATATATATATATATATATATATATATCTGTGTGTGTATATATATATATATATATATATATATATATATAATATACATACATAATATATATAATATATACATATATATACATATATATAAATACAATACATATATATATATATATATATATATATATATATATATATATATATATATATATATATATGCGTGCGTGTGTGTGGGCATACATGTATGTATGTATATGTATATATTATATGTGTATATGATATATAATATTTGATATATACATATATGTGTATATATGTATATATACATACATACATGCATATAGATATATACATATATACATATATATACATACACACATACATACATACATACATATGCATCTATATGTATACACACACATATATTTACTGTGTGTATATATATTTATGTATATATGTATATATATATTTTATGCATATATACATATATATATAGTATATGTATGTATTTATGTATGTATGTGTGTGTATATATTTATATGTATATGTTTATATATATGTATATTATATATATATATATATATATATATATATATATACATATGTGTGTGTGTGTGTGTGTGTGTGTGTGTGTGTGTGTGTGTGTGTGTGTGTGTGTGTGTGTGTGTGTGTGCATATGCACGTGTGTGCATACATTTGTGTATATATGTATATATATATATATATATATATATATATATATATATATGTATATAAATATGTATGTATAAATTTTTATATATAATATATTTATATATATATATATATATATATATATATATATATATATATATAATATATGTATGTATATGTATATGTATACACGTATGACTTTTTATAACTTCTGATCTGATATTTGACTTATTCCACCTCCAGGTTAAACAGCCTCTTGAATTTGCCAGAAAGCCCACAGAGAGAAAATGTTTTGCTTTCACACGTAGTGAGAAACTAAAACCGTGAGTTCGATAGAAAGAGCTTCTATTGTAAGCCTATTGGTTACTTTTATTTTTATTAGTATTATTATGGTTATTATGATTATCAACATTATTATCATAATTATCATTATTATTATAACTTTAATTTTTATTGTAGTTATTATTATTATAATAAATATTAGTATCATTATCCTTCATTGTTACAATATACTCTATTTTCATGCACTCTTAGAACTTTTCTGATATTTATTGATAGTGTGACATGCTGCCATTAAGTATTTGATTGATATATAAATATAATGTAGTACTGATTACACATTATACATTATCTATCATTTAGGAACAAGGACTTTTACATAGGTTCCTAAATAAATAGCATACATATACAAGCATGCATACTGTGTATAATTTTTACTTTTGTAATAGAAAAAATAAGGACAGAATATAGCCTGACATGCTTCTCTCTACAGGAGAAGGTGGGGTCCCTTCCCCATGGCCGATCCTGCCATGAGGGAGTTCAAAGCCCGTCTTGGGCCGGATGGTGGAGAGAGAGGATATACCGCCATGACAGGACGTATGTTTTCCACATTGGTTCATATTTGTAGCATTTTAAGTTCATCTCAGTTAATATATTTGCTCATAATAGGGAAAAGGATGCATATATAGGTGATTTACCTGTAGAAATAGTGAAGATCTATATATAAAGTGCACATTTATATATACATTTTATGGTTCATATTTTTATATATACATCCTTCTAAACTTTTCTGTTCAGTTTCATATATGTATTTTATCTAACTAATTAATTTTGAAGGTAACTCATGAGGCTTAAATCAATGTTTGCTAATGAAATAGTTATATACATTAGACTGGTACATTATTATTATTTATGTATATATACTATCTTATTAATTTGCTTTTATCTTTAAACTATTCGTATGAACTTTTCCGTCATTTGTTTACTTAGTCCTACACCTTTATCAAAACTTGAATATCTATGTACCTTAGTTATTATTTATTTTATTACACTTTAATTTCCTTTTAGTTTGTATGAGCCCTTCAGTGTTAAATATAATGATTTTTTTTTTTCCCATTATATTCCACAGAGCAATCTGAAACAGGATTGGCTTGGTACATCAATGGCTATATAGTTCCTGATATTTACCTCAAGAGGAACACCAAATACAGGTTCATGGTGGAGGGAGGATCCAGTCCATATGACCCACAAAATTATCACCCACTGATTATCACAGGTATAGTTTTGGCTTCTTATGATATGATATCTACTCTCTCTCTCTCTCTCTCTCTCTCTCTCTCTCTCTCTCTCTCTCTCTCTCTCTCTCTCTCTCTCTCTCTCTCTCTCTCTCTCTCTCTCTCTCTCTCTCTCTCTCTCTCTCTCTCTCTCTCTCTCTCTCTCTCTCTCTCTCTCTCTCTCTCTCTCTCTCTCTCTCTCTCTCTCTCTCTCTCTCTCTCTCTCTCTCTCTCTCTCTCTCTCTCTCTCTCTCTCTCTCTCTCTCTCTCTCTCTCTCTCTCTCTCTCTCTCTCTTTCTCTCTCTCTTTTAATGGTTACTTAATTAATTTTACACAAATATTTGCTGAACAAATTACTTTATATACTTCATATGCTAATCCTACATTCCTTTGAGTTGCAGTCCACTGTAGGTGGAGGTTTTTAAAATATATACCATTACAGATGAGCCCCATGGTGCTTACTCCCAGTTAACTGAGGAGCAGAGGAAGGATGTTAATGTATTGGCTGGAGTTGGTTACTCTGTGAGAGGAGATGCCAGGCCCACTGCTGGTAGGTGGTTTATTATGACTAATACATGATTCGTTTCCAAATCAGACACTAGGCTGACAATTTGATGTTCTTAGTGAAGAGAGAGTAACTCAACTGTGTATTTTACATGTTTGATTTAGCTTATGTCTCTTTTCAGCTGGACGTCTATGCTTGTGGAAACACACTAATGATGGTGATCGCCGCAAAGACATGGAGTTCCAATCTTTTGAAAGATTTCGTAATTCCCTTATGCTTAATTGTGGTGAAGGTATGTTATCTTATAAGTATTATTCATACAAAAATAGATATTGTTTTATATATGAGGAACTACGAGTACTTTACATACGATAGTCAAGCTACAGTGACCTAGATATCAGAATAAGTTGTGTATTCAAAGGCCAGTTTAGTTGGGCAACATTTCAAATTATGTTTAGGACTAAAAGAGATTGGGGGGAGGGGGGGATTACCCAAGGACTCCATTATATGAACTATCTGTTCAGCATACAATATATTTATATAAGAAAGACAGCTTTTGTAAATGTATTATTTTGAAGAGAGTTCTTATGTGCAACAACCAATCTTGTAATGCAGTCAGCTAAGATTGTTATGAATAAAAATGTTTTTCTTTCCTTCCTCTAGGAAATCCTGCAGTGCTGGAATTCACCCCAAATAAGTCCTGGCCAGATGTCGTGTATTACAACAGCTGGACAGGGCCTAATATGGGTTGGCGTCTTCACATTCTTGATGAAGTTAACACCGAGAGAATCTTGGCAGCTGTGAATAGTGGTCACATTTCAGCTGTTCCTTTCATTTATCACTTTTCTCTTATTCTTTCATTTAGCGTTTGGGCAGTGGTGATGCTCCAAGTATAGCAATAATTGTTTTATTATGAAGTATTTAAATTTTTACACTTGTTTTATAGGTGGTTACAAATTATAATTTATTGTTCCATTACATCTTTGTTATTGGCTCTCTTTCTACTTTGTATTAGATCAGACATATCAAATCATTGGCTATGGGTATACTTTTCAAATTATTAAGTTCTTCATATAATGTATATATTATACATTTATGTTGTAGTGAATTTGAAGCAACAATTGTACACAAATTTTATTTTCAAATTTCTCACTATTTGTGGCAATTACCATTGCTGAAACAAAAATAAAATGTTTTGCTGCTCATGAAGTTGTTTATTTTATTTCATGAATAAATATAATTAGTAGATCATTGGACATTTAAAATATCTTTATTTATGTGCAAGACAAACATGGATTTGTGAAAACTGCTCTCCTACATTGGGATTTACCTACTTAGGTCATTCTTAACTTTTAGCATGTGAAGAGATATTTTCATTCCTTTTAATGGTCTGACTATTACAAACAGGCATAGAAATATTCCCCAATTTATGTTTGTTTTTGTTTTCAAGAATTCGTTGAACACAAGAGCTTATACATCTTACTATTGATAAATTTTATGAATATTCCCTCTCTCCCCCATTTTTTTATTTCTTGGCCAAAAAAGGAAGGAATTCAGGGGAGGGGGTATTTATAATGTAAATCTTTATATTCATCTTAATATAATTTAACTTTTACCTTTCACTTAACCTGTCCCATTTTTTTATAATAATGACATATGCCATTTTTTTCACTCTGGTTTATTCGGTAATCTCCTAGCATTATCATGTCACTTGCTTTTGTTAAATACAAGAAATTTAATCACTTGATATCTGATCCTGAGCTATAAACCTGTACTCATAATTTAAATTAGGCCCATGATTAAGAAACAAATTTAGTACAGCATTTAGGACAGGAAAAGATAAAGACATCTGTGGTCAGCAAACTGAACTGCTTTTACAGTGATGTGAGTTCTGCTGTAGCAGTTAAATCCACTATTGAAAATGAAGTACATACGTTCTCACACTATTCTCTGATAAAATCTTACACATGAATGCACCTTAAACACAATGGTCTCATATAAAATAAATATCTGAAAAATTCTAAAATAGGCAACTCTATTCAGTTATATTGTGGTGGCAGATTTGGACCTTGGGGCAATAGCAGCATTTAGCATTTAAGTCTTTTGGGTAGCATTTCCAATGACACTTCACATGTATTCAAAATATGAATACCTACTAATATTTACAATAAACAAGGGTAACAGACTGAATATAATATAAAATCAAACAGACTGTATTAAATAAAGGTTTTGAAAATATATATCCATGCACATAACTTTTATTCTTTATGGATACAGATTTTAAACAAACAAAAAGAAAAAATAAAGTCCTTGACTAGGTGTGGTCTGCTCTGCATATAAAATGCAAACACTTTTAAACTTGAAGGTGAATCTAAAAAAAAAATCAATATCCACTGGTAAAACACACAACAAATAATGAAATATATAATAACTGCATTAGGCTAATAACCTATCTTGCACTCAGCTGTTAACATTGAAGAAATGCTTTCCATCGCTCCTATCTCACTCTGAACCCAAACCAATTTAATCTTTGACAACCTTCTTAATCTATTCAGTTTCCTGTTTTTTGTTGTTTCTGAAAACTAGATTTGATATATATTAAGTCCAAATAGTAAATCAAACCAACTTAGTAATTAAAGTTTCATCTTCCTCCAATAAGAAAATAGGTGTATATGCACAAATGTGTACATGTGTGGGCATATGCATAAGTATGATCGTATGTATGTATGTATGTAAGTGTGTATCTATGGATTAATGGATGGATGAATATATGTGCATGTATGAATATATATATATGTATGTATATAAAAGCATATGTATATGTATGCGTGTGCGTGTGTATGCGTATATTTGTGTGTTCTTGCATGAATGTTCCTATTTCTGTTTGTGTGCTTGTGAATGTGTATGCGTATGTGAGCATGCACGCGTGTGCGTCTGTGCACATTTGTGAGTGTGTGTGTGTTCCTATTTGTGTATGTTCATGTATGTGTTCCTATTTGTGTGTGTGTGTGTGTGTGTGTGTGTGTGTGTGTGTGTGTGTGTGTGTGTGTGTGTGTGTGTGTGTGTGTGTGTGTGTGTGTGTTTGAGTGTGTGTATACATATACATAAGTCTTCATATCCACAAGTTTTTGATCTTGCTTTCAAAAGACTTGAAAGTTTAAATTTCATTAGTGATAAAATAATTTCATTATAAACTGTAAATTACATCCAGTATTAGAAATTTACATATGCTTTAACATCCCTCTAGAATAAGGGAAATATAATTTTTCAACAACCTACATACTAAAATTTCTTATTAGCAAGAAAATGAAATGTGAAGATTTATAAATCAGTTCAGCAGAGTAATAAAGAAATAATATATGCGTAATTTCATAAGTTTACATGTATGTATGTACATTATGCAAATGTGAATTTATGACTATGCAGATTCTGCAAAGCATTTTGAGCCGTTCCATTCCATCCTTGCTGATTAAACAGCTACTCCGCAAGAATGAACAAAACCAATACAATACCCAGCTATTTTTCTTGAAAATCAGTTACAAGTATCAAATCTTGCAGCTGAAGTCCTGAAACTTTCTGTTGCTTGTGAATGTTAGCTGTTCACCTATTGTAGGCAATAATATAATGTGATGGGGATTCTGGTGTGAAAAGCTGTCTGGTGCAGAGGACATCTTATATCACAGGCAAATATGACCCCTCCTCACCTGGAGCGGTATGCACAATGCAGCTTAATATTAAACAAATCTTGTTTACCACCTCCTAATAACTGATATGAGCATTTTGTTATTTGCTGTTACCTGCATTACTATCACTTGTCTCATACTAATGCTACAGGCTGACTGCTGCATGGATTCTACGTCCACTAGAAGATAAGTAACATATTAAAACATCAATCAAAATCATAGAAAATGATAAGCACCACTTCACAGTTTGCATTGACATACAGTTTACTGGTGAGTGTCTTTGTTTATAATGATAATTAAAAGCAAACTCTGACTAACCTTCATTTGCTTTAGACCTTATATGCAAATATGGCAAGATTTCAATGTAAAAACAAAGAAACATCAAAAGTTGAAAAAATCATTATTTTTTCATTATAAAGTGTAATAGATCTATGGGTTATGCAGCTATGAGGTACTTCTGGAAAGCATCAGCCTAGAAAAGCTGTACAAAATATGATTTTGTGCAATATATTATGCAAGTACAAAACCTCAATAGCAGAATGATTGATCCCCTTGCAATGAATAGATGGTGAGTGTTATGTGGTAGAATAATCAGTGATTTTTTTTCTTTTTTGGTGTATGCTTTTTTCAGATTCCAATCCTCAA
>NC_061825.1:14775107-14780107 GCF_019202785.1 Penaeus chinensis
AAAAAAAATTTTTTTAAATCATCCCCAAGAGCCTCACATTGATACAACGTACCAACGGCAAATAAAACGAAATAAAAGAAAAGAAAGGGATTAAGAAAAAAAAAAAAAAAAAAACATTATAATGGTCAGCACCCCGACACAGGAACACGAGATGAGAAGCCCTCCAAAGGTATCCCGAACACGCAAACCCGGAATCGCCCGCCCTTTGTAAAAATAAGGTCACATTTCCTCTTTTTTGCTTTAGTCTCTTCTGATGCACGTTTATCCTACTTCGCTTCGTCGAAAAATGCCACCCGGGTGATTTACTTGATCATCCTTCCATCTATACACTTTTCTTTTTCTTTCCTACTTCCTGTCGGTTTAGGTCTATACGATACCTGATTCAACGTTAATAACCTATTTATATAAAACTCTCTCTATTAAAAAAAAAAAAAAAAAAAAAAAAAATCTTGTAATGGGAAATCATACCAAGCATATATTCCGCCAAGATTAAGGGAACTTAATCGCAGGCGTAAATGCAGCGGGGCGTCAGAAGGCTTACCAGTCATCGGGAATTCCCGTCATGAGAAAGCATCACTGCATCATGCAAGCCAAGTTCGATGACATGTTACCGAGCACGGGCCTCCTCCAGACCAAAATAACCACAGGAAATACAAGGAAAGCGCAAAGAAAGCAATCAGAGCCCATCCTTGCCAGGCAAACATGCGTCACTCACACGTAAGCACAGGTCTGAGTGTCTGCCTCTCTCTTTTGAAAACACATGCACACATACAAGCGCGCTCACACATACAACGCGCACAGACACAAACACACACTCACACACACACACACACACACACACACACACACACACACACACACACACACACACACACACACACACACACACACACACACACACACACACACACACATACATTACTTACACACGTTCATACACATAAAAAAAAAACATGGACACATAAACACACAAACATACATATACATACATTCACATACATTTAAAACACACACATCCACATAAACGCAGCTGCAGAGTAGTCTACAGTCTATATCGGTAGGCTCACACACCCACAAATGCGAACGATATCTAGGCCTGCCCATAACCCATCCACACACTCCGCTTCGAATACACCCACTTACGCCTAACTTCCAGATCACTTCATTCCCCCAAAGCGAGGTGACAGTCGCCGTGATGCCCAGTGGAAGGCGAGGCTCTCATGATGCATCACATTATATATAATGCGCACATGGGCGGTAAGCACTCATACATACACACGGAGGTCGGTCCATGTATGTCCGTCTGGCAGGTTCTCAATCTTTACTCTTAGTCTTTAATCATCTCTCTCTCCCCATCTGTTCCCATATTTATTACTCATTCTTTCTCTCTCTCTCCCTCTCTCTCTATCTCCCTCTCTCTCTATCTCCCTCTCTCTCTATCTCCCTCTCTCTCTATCTCCCTCTCTCTCTATCTCCCTCTCTCTCTATCTCCCTCTCTCTCTATCTCCCTCTCTCTCTATTTTCCTCTCTCTCTATTTTCCTCTCTCTCTATCTCCCTCTCTCTCTTTCTCTCTATCTCCCTCTCTCTCTTTCTCTCTATCTCCCTCTCTCTTTCTCTCTATCTCCCTCTCTCTCTTTCTCTCTATCTCCCCTCTCTCTTCTCTTCTCTCTATCTCCCTCTCTCTCTTTCTCTCTATCTCCCTCTCTCTTTCTCTCTATCTCCCTCTCTCTCTTTCTCTCTATCTCCCCCTCTCTCTTTCTCTCTTTCTCTTTATCTTTCTCTTTCTCTAAATATATATATTATATTATATTATATTATATTACATTATATTATATTATATATATACATATATATACATACATATACATATACATATACACACACACACACACACACACACACACACACACACACACACACACACACACACACACACACACACACACACACACACACACACACATACACACATACACACACACACACATATATATATATATATATATATATATTTATATAATGTATACATATAACTCTTTATATAAGTATACATGTATGTATGTATGTATAGATACACACACACACACATTATATACACACACACACACACATATATATATATATATATATATATATATATATATACAATGTACACATATATAACATATAACTCTTTATATGAATACTTATAAAAATATACATGAATGTATGTATGTATAGATACACACAGTCACACACAAACACACACACACACACACACACACACACACACACACACACACACACACACACACACACACACACACACACACACACACACACACACACACACACACACAGATATATATACATATAAATGTGTATATTTATGTATAGATGTATGTGTATGTATGTATACATAAAAGTATATATATGTATATGCAATAAGTATGTATGTATGTATGTATGTATGTATGTATGTATGTATGTATGTATGTATGTATGTATGTATGTATGTATGTATGTATGTACGTACGTACGTACGTACGTACGTACGTACGTACGTATGTATGTATATATGTATGTATGTATATATGTATGTATGTATATATGTGTATGTATATATATATACATACACACATATCCACACACACGTGTAAACACACACACACACGTGAACACACACACACTTTCCCTCTCCCTCTTTCTCTTTCTCTTTCTCTTTCTTTCTCTTTCTCTCTCTCTCTTAATATACATATTATATTATATTATATTATATATTATACATAAACATATACATATATATACATACATATACATTTACATGTACACACATGCACATGCACATGCACACACACACACACACACACACACACACACACACACACACACACACACACACACACACACACACACACACACACACACACACACACACATATATATAATGTACACATATAACTCATTATATAAGTATACATGCATGTATGTATGTATATATACACACACACACACACACACACACACACACACACACACACACACACACACACACACACACACACACACACACACACACACACACACACACACACACACACACACACACACACACACACACACACACACACACTCACTCACTCACTCACTCACTCACTCACTCACTCACTCACACACACACACACACACACATACGGTGGGAAACGGATCCAGATGAAGCCTAGGAAGCGGCGCGCTGTCCGTCAACTTACGGAGTGAAAGAGGGGCGAAGGACGGGGTCACCTCTCAAGAGGATAACCTTAGCGCCAACTTTGCCAGGGAGCGGCGTGAAAGGAGAGGGACCCTAGTTATAAGACCAGCATTCGAACGAAGGACGAAGGTCTTTCCCTGGGTTATTTTGCAATTTCAGTGGTATGTTCTCCCAACGATAATCGGATGTTATTTAAACAACTAAACACCCTAGGTAAATTACTGTTGAAAAAAAATCCAGGTTCCTTGAGAAAGAGAGAGCAGCGTGGGACCGACATGGCGGCGATGAAGTTGGCTGGGAAAAGGTGCGGGTGTGAAGAGTTGAATCATCGGAGAGCGGATGAAAAGTAGAAGAGGGGAGGAGAAAGTTAGCCGATACCTAGTAGGAAGAGTTGTGTGGGAAACGAACTACCCGGAACACTTGTTACTGGCGGGGGAATGCGTGCTGCCCCATACACGACAGGACCCTATCAATTCGTCAGGCAGAAAGCTCAAAATTTGCTGGCAGAGGGAGGTGAAAATTCCGTAGTCTGGCTGAAAGCGCCTCAGGCCGGGCCGTCTATCTCCGAAGTAGCTCCGAGATCCGTGTGATAGTAGTAGTAGTCGGTCACTAACAGAGCCGGAGATACAACTTAGTAGGTAGGATTCGAGATGAAACGCTCCTTACTGACAGGCTAGACTAATGGACGCTTGGACGATGTATGAGCATTGAACAAACAGGGAAACACGCAAGATCAGACGGCAAAACAAAGCGTCCAAATATTGAGCACATTCCTTACAATCCAGACTATGCAATCTAGACCAATGAATATTTAAGGAGAAAAGTATCCTTACGGTATTGCAAATAGCTAATGGGCACTGTGCAAAGGGAAATTGTCAGTAAAGGGAAATTGGAGCTGAAAATATTGCCAGAATTTTCGCCAAGCCATGTATCAGCCGCTTTATCGGTGTAAAGAGGAATTGAGCGTGGGAATCTTGTGACTTCTTACAGAAGTTTTTTTTTTTCTTTTCTTTTTTTTTACCAGCGAAGTTAAGTAGCACAGCAGCTTCCAGCAGAGATGAATGTTGCATGCACCACTTCCTTGGTCTCTAGCCTGAACAGCCAAAAAACTCACTCTCCCTCTCTCTCGCCCAACCCCAACTCTCTCTCTCTCTCTCTCTCTCTCTCTCTCTCTCTCCCTCTCTCTTTCTTTTTCTTTTTCTCTTTCTCTTTCTCTCTCGCTTTACATTTTTTCCTTCTATCTTGCCCTCTCACTTTCCCGATCTATTCCTCTCTCGCTTTCCCTATGTTGTACTCTGTCTCTTTCCATCTCTATTTCCCTTTCCCTCAATCACACCACCTCCCTTCTCCCTCCTTCTCTCCCTGTCACCACCTCCATTTCCTTCACTCTCGCTGCTTCCTCCTCCCTTCTGTCTCACCACCTTACTCTTCCTTTCTCTCACCCTCCCCTCTCTCCCTCTCTCCCTCTCTCTCTCTCTCTTTTCCCTCTCTCGCCCTCCCCTCTTTCCTTCTCTCTGTCGCTCTCCCCTCTCTCCATCTCTCTCTCACCCTCCCCTCTCCCTCTCCCAGCGAATATGGGAGTCGTGCGCGGGAATGTGTGTTCGATTTACGTAGACGTTATACCTTCCCCGGCAGAGAACGCCCTTACAAAAAGTCATGGCACTTTTATCTTACAATGGGGTACTCGAGTACTCTCTAATCTCTATCTTGTGGGACGTTTTTGCTTTTCTGGGCAGTCTGGGAACGGAGTTGATCTTCCACGAATGATTT
>NC_061825.1:14782862-14787862 GCF_019202785.1 Penaeus chinensis
GAGAAAGGGGAGAGGGGAGAGAGGGAAGGGGAAGGGGGGGGGGAGGGAGGGAGGGGGGGAAGGGAGGGGGGGAAAGGGGAGGGGGGGGGAGGGGGAGGGGGAGGGGGGGGTGAGTGGGGAAAGGAGGGGGAGGGGAGAGGGAGAGGGGAGGGAAAAGGGGGGAAGGGGGGGGAGAGAGATGGGGGAGGGGAGAGGAGAGAGAGAGAGAGGAGAGAGAGAGGGAGAGGAGAGAGGAGAAAGTGAGAGAGAGGAGAGGGGGGGGGGAGAGGGAGAGAAGAGAGTCAGTCAGTCAGGGGAGAGAGTCAGTCAGAGAGAGAGAGAGAGAGTCGGGTCGGGAGAGAGAGAGATTTCGTAAAGAGAGAGAGAGAGTCGGGTCAGGGAGGGGGGAGTCAGTCAGGGAGAGAGTCGTAAGAGAGGGGTTCAGCCCAGAGGAGGAGAGAGGTAAAGTCAGAGAGAGGGGAGGAGAAGGGGGGAGGGGGGAAGGGAGAGGAGGGGAAGAGAGAAGAGAGAGGGGAGAGAGAGGGAGGGGGAGGGAGGGAGGGAGGGGGAGGGGGGGGGAGGAGGGGGGGGAGAGGGGAGGGAGAGGGGGGGGGAGGGGGGGGGAGGGAGGGGGGAGAGGGGGAGGGGAGGGAGGGAGAGGGAGAGGGGGAGGGAGAGGGGGAGAGGGGGGGAGGAAAGATGGAGGGGGAGAGAGGGGATGAGAGAGAGAGGAGAGGGGACGAGAGAGGGGAAGGGGAGAGAGAGAGAGAGAGGGGAGAGGAGAGGAGAGAAAAAGGGGAGAGAGAAGGGGGAGGGGGGGGGGAGGGGGGGAGGGGGGGGGGGGAGGGAGAGAGAGAGAGAGGGGAAGGGGAAAGGAGAGAGAGAGGGGAGAGAGAGAGGAGAGAGGGGGAGGGAGGGAGGGGGGAGGGGAGGGGGGGGGGGAGAAAGAAAGAGGAGAGAGGGGGAGAGAGAGAGAGAGAGAGATGGAGAGGGGCGGGGGGAGAGAGAGAAAAAGAAAAGGGGGAGAGGGGAGAGAGGGACCCTTTGGGGAGGGGGGGGAGCGGAGGCAGAGAGGCAGAGGGGCAGAGAGAGGCAGAGAGAGGGAGGGGGGAGAGAGAGGGGTGGGGAGGGGAGGGGGGAGAGGAGGAGAGGGGAGGGAGAGAGGGGGAAAAGGGGGGAGAGAGGGGGGAGAGGGAGAGAGAGGAGAAAAGAGTTGAGAGGGGAAGGGGGATGGGGAGAGAGAGAGAGAAGAGAGGGGGAGTTTAAAGGGATGAAGAGAGAGGGGGGGGGGGTTTTGGGGGGGGGGGGGGTTGCATTATTTTGTATTTTTTTGTGGGAGACGATAGTTTTTTTGGGGTGTAAAATAAATAGAAAAATCACAAATTTTTTCAGTTATCTTGTTTTGTAGATTTGTGATATATATTTTTTAATATTGATAGATATTTTTCCCAAAAAATATTAAATAAGAAAATATTCTGCCCCCAAGAACTTGGCGTCAGAGTAAAAATATATTTCATTTTTCAACAACTATTGACAGGTAATTCTACACAATATCTAGACTTTCCCTACAGCACCTTAGTCCTGCATTACATATATGAAATCGTTCCTTAAGCCGTGGTATTTTGCTCCTTATCCCAGCCGGCCCCTCTACAAAACCGGTATTTCCGCCCCAAAATTTCTGCCCCGGTGATAGGGAAAAACTACCCCAAGGCTTTGAGTATATAGGTCTACAGATCTTGGTTTCCCAAAAACCCCCCCTTTTCCCCCGGGCGATATTTTGCCATAGCGTTTCCACAACGTTCGGGGGAGGGCAAAAATTTGGATAAAATTTTTTTTCCCCCTGATTTATTGTTTTTTTGCACTTAAAAGAGCGGAGAGTAAATGGAAGCTACCAAAACGATTGCGGGTTAGACAGTAGTTTTTAAAGGGAAAAGCCAAAATGTGTTTTTTTAATAATGTGTAATATTTTATACTTTTTATGAAATCAATTTGAGAAAGCATGAATAACTGTATATCGAAACACCACTTTAAAAATTATAGAAGTGACTAGTAACTGTTATTTTCACAATCTATGGCATTTGTAAATATTCAAATTTAATATTAACAAACTCGCGCTGCATTGTACATAATGGAAAGAAAAATCAAAACGTAAAATTTCCCCGCCAAAAAAAAATTTTTGCTATTGGGGCAGCCCTTTACCCCGAGTTCGAAAACATTCATTTTTCTTTTCTTTTTTTCGTCTTTTTAGGGTTTAATAATTTTCCCTTTTGGGAAAAAGGAAAGAGCAATATGCAACGCATTTTTCTCTCTGATAAATTTTTAAAATTCCCAATTTGCCTGTCCCAGGGTTTTTTTGTATGGCACCGAAATGCCTAAAATCAAAATAAAATGGAAAAAAAGAAAAATGGAAGGGGTTATTTTGCTTTTTCCTGGTTTGAACTTTTTATTTCAAAAATTTTTAAAGAAAAAGCCCCCCCCCCCCCCCCCCTGATGTTTTCGCTGTATCGCTTTTATAAACATTTTGAGAAAAACCCCCTTTGCGATACCGGTTTTTAAAAAGATATTGTTTTTTAGGGAGCTAGAGGGGAAAATAGTAACACAAAAAATTTTTGATTCCCATATGTATCGCCGAATTTTGTATCACATATAAAACCCCAGCAACACACAATATTTATGTGCTAATATGCATGTATACATACATTCATACATACAGATAGAAATATTTTTATATATACTATATATTTATATACATAATATATATACATACATATTTATATATACATATATATAAACATGTATATGTTTATATCTTTTATATTTATATGTATTTTGTTTAAAAATGTATATGTAAAATTTTTATATGTTTTTTTATAATTTATATTTATTTAAACATATAAATAATATATACATATACAAAAATATATACATAATATTTATAAACATACAATTTTTTTTACATATTTATTTTTTACTTTCAATTTTTTTTATACAATTTAAAATTTTTTAAAATACATTTAAATTTAAAATATACATAATAATTTTTTTAAAACAATTTATATTCTTTAAAATTTTATATATAATTTTTAAAATTTAAATATTAAAATACATATTTATATTCCCCTTTCATATTTATATTTTTTCATAATATTTTTTAAAATACAAAATATTTTTATAACATTTCATATTTTTTTTTAATATTATAAAATGTTTGTTTTTTTTATATTTTTTTGTTGTGTTTTGTTTTTGTTTGTTATTTTTTTGTTTGTTTGGGGTTTTTGGGGTTTGGGGTTTGTTTGTTTGTTTGTTTGGGGTTTGGGGGTTTTTTTTTGTTATGTATATGTATATGTATATGGGTTATGTTATGTAATGATTGTATTGTTTAATGTATTATGTTTGTTTGTTTAATGTTATGTTTATGTTTGTTTGTTTTTAATATGTTATGTATTTGTTTGGGTTTTTTGGGGATTGTATTGATTGTTTGTTTGTTTAAGTTATGGGGATTGTTATGTTTGTTTGGATTTGTAATGTTTTTGTTATGTATTGGTTTGTTTGTTTGTTTGTTTGCTTGTTTGTTTGTTTGTTTGTTTGCTTGTTTGTATTTTTTAATTAATTAAAATTATTGTATATTAAATGTTTAATATTATATTTATATATATTTTATAATGTTTTTTTTTTATACGACAAAATACAGCACATGTACAAACATATACATATATACATAAACATATATATAAATCATAAAATGAAACAGCCAGAAAAAGAATTACCAACACTGAAATGTGGCATTCTGATTCAGACTGGACTCCACATTATGAGATAAAACACTTAACGATGAATCTAATTTGACATGAAATGTCACCTTTTAGTATTTAGTTAATTAAATTGTTTCATTTATCTTTTTTATAAAACATTGTTGTTTTAATGATGTTATAAACCTTTATCATAAATAAAAATTTCCCATTTTAAAAAATACTTCCCTGGATACAAATTTTTATAATACATATATTCATACCTACTTGGAAACATTTATTAAACACAAGAAGCAAGTGCCAATACCCAATCTTACCTCCTCTTTAAAAAGAAGATCTTGTGATGCCATGAACAGTGGCGATGATCCTTTGTCATTTGTCACATTAACCATTGCGCCACAAGCAAGCAGGAACGATACAACCTCAACTGAAGGGAATGGCGTCATGTGCTCATCCTCCAGCAAAGAGTGAGTGTTAAGTACAGTGGTTTTCATTGCCGCCAAGTGCAATAGAGAATGTCCACCTTGACATGTTCTTGGATCTAACCGGATAATGCTATTAACAAGTGTAGCTACTTTCTGTTTTTCTTCTTCTGTTCTTGGTATGTGAAGAACAACAAAAATCATGTGTGTCAGGACTTTTAACATATGATCAAAGTTACTCTGATGTTTTTTATGAACTGGTTGTACCTTGAGCAGTGCCATACATTCTGGGAGTTGTGCTGCCAGTAATTCCAGTGTGTGGAAGGCATCTTCAAAACTAACTGTATTTTGCATTACTCCTGTACCATGTTTGTCAATCATATCTAAGTACAATCGCACTAAAGCTTGCCCAGTGAAGCAGGTCTCATTAAAGAGTATTGTATCTCTCTGGATTCTTAGTTCTAATGCATACAACCACAGATCAATACAGTTCTGGTATTGGAGGGAGTCCGCATATGCTGCACCTCGGTACATAAGTCTGAATATCATATCTTTGTGTGCCGTACCAAGGATGCGTTCACATATCAAGAGACTTTGAGTTCTCATGGCATTAAGATCTGTTGCAATGGCCTCCAATTCTTCTGAAGTTTTGAATTCCTGAGCAAACTGATAAGTACGTCTTGGAGGCAGAATTTGCTTTGATTCTCCTGACAAAAATCTAATATTAGTTGCCTTTCGCCAATACTGAAGAGCTGCTTGAATGTCATGATGTTCATCTAAAAATGTCGTGCCCAGCAGTTCATAGCCATCGGCGATTCTGTCTGGTGGATAAGATACCACTTCTATCAAA
>NC_061825.1:14795362-14807862 GCF_019202785.1 Penaeus chinensis
TCAAGCTTTAACAAAAATTTCACAAACATTTTACAATCAGCTGTGCTATGAGGATGAGGATGTGCTGCTAAAAATGAAATTTTTCATGCAGACAAGTACTTGCTCCTGTTACATCTAGCTCTTGTCTACCCTAACATATATAGCTGGGTGAAGTTTCAGTGCTGATACTCATTTATACAGCATTTCTTTTTCTTATTTACAGACAGCATCTTCATTCAGAAATTTTCAAGAAATTATTTTGGATAAATCATTTTATAAATATTTTGCAGGATTCAATAAATTCCTTGTTGCTAGGAAAGTGTAGTATTCACTGCAGTATTGCTTTGTTAAATGTCTCAGCACATAGATGGATCCACAAGTGTTTAGCCACAAAGGAGTGAGTTAGTAGACTTTAGGACCTCACCTTAACCCAACGTCGCTGGGAAAGTGTTGTGCTCATTTTAGACTTTTTTTGTTAAATGTCTCAGCATATAGATGGTTCTGTTAGTGCTTAGCCACAAAGAAGTCAATTAGTAGACCTTGCGACCTTACATAATTTCCCGTTTCCTTGAATTTGTGGGATTCTTTTTTTTTTTTTAACTAATGCTATCAATATCGATGGTGTTATTTTTATTACTGACATTATAATTACTATAATGTTACTGACATTTGTAGTGGCAATATAAGAAAACTAAATATTTCCAAAAATCAAGGAAAAGGGTAAACAGGTGAGACAAGTAGTAGTCATAATTGGCTCATTGGTGACTTAGTACAAGTGTAGCCATCTGTGTAAAAACAATTAAGTAAACTCAAAGTGGGCATGGCATGTACGTACATGTCATGCCAGTCGTTTCGGGGTTAATTCACCTTTTCTTTGAGTTACTGGGAAAAGCATTTATTTTTTTACTAATATCAATATTGATACTGTTATCATTAGTTATTATTCTTATTTTAATATTGACAATACTTATAGCAATATAAGATACAAAAAAACATTCTGAAAATCAAGGAAAAGGGTTAACAAATACCATACATATACATGCCATACCTAGTGGCATCAGGTTAAAAAACTAACTTTGTTATATAAACTAATCCATGTATGATTTAATGTTTTATTGGCAATATATATAGATAACACGATTCTATCTTCACCATGGAATATCATTTAAACAGACAGAATATCAAAATATATGCTTTGAACTTTGTCTTGTATCAAATATACCGTACTTGTTGTACATACAGTTAGATTTCTCTTTCAAAACTTTGAATATGTACAATAGATGTGTAAGTATTTAAATGCCTAAAAAGGTAAGTAGAGGGCCTACTCTGTGAATCCAGTTTAAAAGAAACTTTATTAAAATCATCAATAAAGAAGATACTTGGATATGTATACCCATTCCTTACAACAAATCATATTATTCAAATGCAAGACACATGGAATTATGAATAAAAGTGTGTAGTGTACTAATTTCCTTCATTGCTCTTCCATTACAGTTAGTTCACAGTAATGATAGTTATAACTATCATGATGATATAACCATGACAATAATAATAATAATGCTGATTAAGATATGCATTTGTGTTACTGCTGAGAAGCATTTTCAGTAATGATTTTAAAAATATGCTATGAAAAATAGCAATGATAATTCTTAATCTAAATTACTATTCAGTTATACAGAGAGTTTGAACAAAGATGTTACAACATGTTCATATGTGCACATTTGTGAAGGAAGGTTATATGGAATATTAATTAAAAGAAATGTATGATTGTTTGTACACATGTGCTTCTGCCCATGTGAATGCACATCTGCATAAAGATACATAAGATCTGCACACAAAACTTCTGTAGTTTGTTTTTACCCCTATACATTTAATAATTGTCAGTGTTTAGTCTTAATTTTGCACGCAGTAAACCAACCTACACCATTGTTTTCACAACAAAATCATAAATGACCACAAAACCAAAATGCACAAAATAAATGCAGAAACCAAGAGAAAATGAGAAGGTAATACGGAGTTCTCACTTCCTCTGTGCCACAGAGAACTTCATGGTAAGCAAGTCACCTAAACCAGCTGATATGACATCACCGGGTTGAACAGAACCCACTCCTGCTGGTGTCCCTGTGAGAACCAGATCTCCTGGATTGAGGGTGAAGTACTGGGAGATGTACGAGATGAGATAGGGGATGCTGAAGATCATATCCGATGTTGTGCCATTCTGACGCATCTCATCATTAACCTTAAATGGTTTACAATTACATTATATAAATTTCAGATCTATAAGCCTTTCAGTTATCAACTATTCAATAAGAATATTATCTATCTCTAAATAATCAACATAAATGTAAATTCATCTTATGTTAAAAGTTGAAGATGAAAATAAACATTAAAAAAGAAAACATACATCCTAATTAACATTATAAAAAAATTACATTTAACTTAAGTTTTCTATATATTTTTGTGTATAGTAATCTATCCATCCATGTAAAATTGGTAATATTAATAATCAATGTATGAAAAAGATATCTGAAAATCTGAAAATAACTTTAAATAAGAACATTACTATTGCCTAAAAACTTAATAAAACATATTACAGTAATAAGAAAAAACAATAGATTACTGATTTTGTGCTACTGATTTTGAAAAGGAACATTAAATTAACAATAATATATGGAGAATAATCTGGAAAATAGGGTAATGTCTGAAAGAACCTGGGAAGCGCTGCTCTAGTCCAAAAACTTGACAAGATCTTTTTTCTTTAACTTTAAAAGCCAAAAGGGGTGGACCCTTTACTCAATTTATCTTTTGCCTTCTACCTAATACTCAATGTAGCTGCTCTCATGTCATATATGCATATACTTGTGACCTAAACCATAATATATTGTGAACAATGTAATTTCTCAAAGCACCCCCACCCCCCATAATAAAAGGAAAATGTAGATGATGTCAGATGTTCATCACCTTTATTTCAATGCTCCCTGGGATACTGCATCTTTCAAAAGACATTTATTTGACTGACTGATGCTAATATATACTACAATATATGCCTCCTCCTGAAACAAAAGAAAGCATATAAAAAAGAAGCAACTGATCGGCATTACCTTACACCACAAGTTCACGTTGCTGGGATCTACCAGCTCTTGCTTAGAGAGGAACTTTGACACTGGAAGAGCTGTGTCAAAGCACTTGGCCATAGTCCATGGATTTCCCTTCTTCTTTGCCTCTTCCTGGAAATCTCTGGCTGTCATATCTAATGCTAGTGCATATCCAGCAACGTGTGACATGACATCCTTTTCCTCCACATCTCGGCAAACAGATCCTATCACCACCCCTAACTCCACTTCATGGTGGCAATTGGTACATCCTCGAGGGAGCTGAAAAATGGAGGAATCTTTGGTGTAATATGTCCTACAAGTAATTGTCATATGATTTTTTGTAGTGATGCCTACTCTTCTTTGAAAAAAATAGCCAAGATATTTTCACTTTTAAACCTAAATTATAAAAATAACAACAACCAATAAGCAAACAAAAATGCATAATATATTTGTCTATCTTTGAACCAAAATCATATCAAAATTCCCATTCAACAATGGTCAATAAGTAACAATTGTTGATAAGAGTAGTGTAATAGTACATTATAATGGTGCACAATGGATATATGGTATGAAGATTAGCTCTACAAATAAGTTCCCTAATATAATCATGCAAATCAAGAGATCAAAAAAACTACACATCCAATCACATACATAGATGCTTACATAAGTGATGTGAGATGTAAAAATTGAAATGAAACTCTGTCAGTAAGAAACTAGATTGATGATATGCCTAAAATGATGATGAGCTATGTAGCATATCTACACAGTAAACATGAACAGAGTCGATAGCAATTTATGTAAAGATGTTGAATGTATTAATGTAACTACTTGGAGATAAAACTTGGATAATAAAATATAGTCTTATAGTCTGATATAAAAAGCAGGAATAAAGGATACATATGAATGTACACTGTTATGACAATACAAACATTAATATATGTGCAAAGATGAAACATAACTATACTTTGAAAGGAACCATAAATTGTGCCAATTCAAGTCACATTACACACCTTGTCTGATGATATAACTATTATGATTTTGTCGTCTGATGAGGAGTCTAGTACGACTTGAATCAGCATGATCAACTGTTCCTCTCTTATTGTGACTGTGCTATAAATTCTCATCAACAATATATGAAGCATTATATGAATAACAGAGATATGAGATAAAAGAAGTGTCACAGTAAGCTTTACCAAGATTGGTCCAGCTCCTTCCTCAAGATATGAAGATGGTGGTTTCATAAACAGAAGGGGTTTAGTAGGAACAGCATTTCCAAGCTCTGCACAGTGATCCCTATAATCAAGGAAAAAATATTAACAAGCAAACAAGGAAATAAATATATATATAAAAGCAATGTCACCTTTGAAAATGGAAGACAAGGATTTGTTGATAGATTTCTAAAGACGTTTCCCATCAGTTTCTTTTCTCAATGGCATTGGGTTAGGTCCTACATGAAAGGAATAGATAAGCAAAGTTCTTAAAACGAAAAAGAAATGAATATAAACTGGTTAATCTTTATGGTATGGATACTCAGCTAGGGTAAACTGAAGATGCTATTCTTGTAAAGGACAAAAAGTTATAGTCATCGGTAGAAGAAATAATCTGCATAAAGTTCCCGATATGTAAGACTTGAATAAACACCTGAGATTGCTAACTTAATTAGCAAATTCCCATACTGGCACTCATTTGAAAAATAAAATAAAATAAATAATGAAGACTGTGGGCTAAAATAAATAAAACAGAAGCAAAAGTAAGCCCTATCAAAACAACAAAATGAGCAGCACTACAGTTGCAATTTTGCAGGAAGATAAGTGCAAAGAAATTGGATTCTCTGAGGGATTAAGAAGAATATGTGTTGCAGAGTTATGAGGCAATCAATTATTGTGGGTGGGGAAAAACTACCAAGTATACATCACAATAACCACTCATGATTAGTTAAGGAAAAGAGAAGCTATCATAATAAAGAAATGTCAGGTAAGAAATGAGACTATAGAAAGAAATGGTCATGTCATGTGAAGTGAGATGATGAAACAGGAAAGGCTCTGATTGACTGTAAATTGTAAATAAGTTATAAAAAAAAAAGTACTAGTAAAAGTAAAGTAGGTGGTAATTCCTGAAAACATCCAAACCTTAGTGCTTTTTACATATAATTAAGCATCATTCAAAAACAAAAACCTATAGTACTGAAATACTGAATGAAAAGGAACTCTGTGATCACCAAACTGAAGAAATCAAATTAGATGTAATCGTGGTTTTGTAAAAAATGGATAAAACAACAGAGTTAAGACCCTCTTTATCTATGATATGTCTATCCTTTAGTGAGCATAAAGAAGATATTCAATGTGGAATACTGAAAAAAAAAAAATAATAATTATCACATGATTCATGAAAGTGAAAGTGGCTGGCTCTTCCACACCTATAGAGATCCCATTGGCTGTTTTTACACTTTATATTCATTACTCTTGTGCTTTTAGAAAACAGGCCAAATGAAAATAGCTCATCATGACTGGCAACAATATGGGCATGACTCAAAACTAATTTCTCGATGCCATTTTCTTCTGCTACTTGAATACTTGAGTTATACCTATGATGTCAGTAACTAAGAACAAAGGAAACTGTAGAAGTTAAGTCTTTTACGTTTTAGATCCATACGATTATATGGATATTTCGTAGCTAAATCGTGCTTTCTTTACCGTAAAAATGAATCATAGTACTTATAATTTTTCGATGCCTTTATTTTCTACTACCTGAATGCTTGAGTAATACATACAATGCCAGTGACTACCTGTTCCAAATTGGAAACAAAGGAACCTGTAAGTTGCTCTTTTACGTTTTAAATCCCTACGATTTAATAGCTCTCGTATCTCAATCGCTTTTTATTTAACGTAAAAATCGTATTAAAATACTTATAATTTCTCCCAACTGCGACCACGTTCCTTCCCAATTGTACAAATCTTGCGATATTCTGAGTCTGCGCAGCTGCCATTGCGAAAATCCAAATAATAATCCGTTTTATAATCTTCTTTGGTTCTTCGTTGTCGTCTGTCCACGTCTCCCCGGCAGAGGTAGGTTTCACGTGGGCCGGGATCCCACGTCATTCATATCAGCTGAGGGAATTTTCAGTGGAAACGATCCGTGTATTTTTTATTTGAAAAAGGAATTGACACAATTGGAGAGGATAAATCGGAAAAGGCATATACATTTATACATAATATATATATATATATATATACATATGCATACAAATATGTACGCTAAAGTCCTGCTGGTCACACACGAAGAATATAAGAAAATCTGGATAAGAGAAAATATGACCAAAGATGACAGAGAAATACTGCAGAAAAAATGGAAGAGCTAAAAAAAAGACTGAAAAAAAAGCTGCCTTGCAGCTAAAAGGAATATCGAAGGAATAGTTTATACAAATATAGATGGTTTAGGTTCGAAGTTACTAGAGCTAGATGCAGTTATTGAAAGTAATAAACCAGTAATAAACCGTAGACGATGTAACATTAGGACTCAGAGACTACAATATTTGGAGAAAAGATTGAGCAAATGGAAATGGAGGGGGTTAGCAATATAAACAAGGAAATCAATTATTATAAAGGAGATAGAAATTCAGCAAGATCCATTGTAGAATTAAAGGCAATTTAGGTAGACACAAACGAAGTAAATATAATAATAACCACAGTGTACATGCCACCTCATATATCAGTGTGGTCACAAGAAAATTATTGAAACTGATTCAAGAAACGTTAAAGAGTTTGGAAGAAGTGCTACACCTTTCGGAAACTAATGCAAAATAACTTCTTGTAACAGGTTATTAATAGCAAGATTAATAGAAAGGTTCGATCCTAATGCTCTGCCAGATTCGTGGAATGCAAAATTACTAGATTTCATACATGAATTTTGTCTCTTCCAGAATTTTACAGATCATACCAGGACAAGGGGGCTAGACAGACCGTCTATGCTTGACCTCATGTTTACAAAGCATAAAGATGATATTAAGGATATGGAGTACTGCCCTCCTCTAGGAAAAAGTGATCATGTAGTAATTAAATTGAAATACTGTCTGCTACTAGAAAAACTCATCGTAAGTAAGGAAAGAAAATGAGAGGTAAAGAGAGGTAATCATAGAAGCCTTAAAGATTTCTGGGAAACCCTCCTGAACGAAGACAACCTTGATATGCAATAGTCTAAATTTTGCGAAGTCTTTAAATAAAAAGTAGAAATTGTATCAAGATCAAAATTGAAGAAAGAAATGACCAAAAGTGGTTCAATATTAAATGCAAGAAAATGAGAGAAAACAAACAGCTCATTTGGAGAAGTTTCAGAAGACATAGATCTCAAACAGCGTATAAAAGGTATAAAGTAGGAAGAAATGAGTATACACAAACCATAAGAGAGGCGTAATTAAAATGTGAAAAAGATGTAATCAATGAATGCACAAACAAACCAAAGCTCTTTTTTAACTACATAAAAAATAAGACTAAAATTTGAGATCAAATTAGCGCCATCAAACACAGTAACATCGTTTATACCAAGGAAAAGGAAATGTGAAATCCGTAAGAAAAATTTCAGTCAGTGTCTGTTCAAGACCCATGCTTTGAAATGGCAACGAGCCGTACAAACGAAAATCAGAGTATCGAAAATATCACACTCGAAAAGAATGAAATAAAAAATCTACTGAAAGGGTTAAACAAGACAAAAGGAGAAGGACCAGGTGAGACATCTAATTGGGTTCTGAGGGAATGTGCCAAAGAATTATGTACTCAGTTATTGTTAATATTCCAATTTTCAGTGAGAAGGGAAACTACCAAAAGATTGGAAACTTGCCAATGTTGCGCCTTTATACAAGAACGGCGACAAACAAATCCTCTAAATTATATACCGGTTTCGTTAACTAGTGTAGTATGCAAGCAGTTAGAAAGGATAATTAGGAAATAGTGGGTTGAAGTATTTGAAAATACGATATCATATCAAAAAAACAATTTGGTTTTAGGGAAGGAAAGTCACGCGTAGCAAAGCTCCTATGTTTCTATGAAAGACGGCTGGGTGGATTGTGTATACTTAGACGTTAAGAAGGCATTTGTCAAGGTGTCTCATAAAAGACTATTATGGAAATTAGGTGGAGTGAAAGGCAAACTCCTCGAAAGAATGGAAGACTTTCTTCTGGAAAGACATGAGAACCGTAATGAGAGGGAAGCACTCTACATGGCGACGAGTAACTAGTCGAGTACCTCAAGGATCGGTCTTGACGCCGATTATGTTTATTATTTTCTTAAATTATTTAGGGTCAAACATAAGCCTAGATAGTTATCTGAATTTGTTTGCAAAAAAAAAAAAAAAAAAAGGATAATAGACGACGTCTCATGCTAATGCCTCCAAAGTGACCTCGATAATTTATTCATTTGGAGTTGTACATAAAAATAGGAATTTAACACCAATAAATGCCATGTAGTCAGGTTCGGAGGAAGTAAAAACCTTCCACTATACCAATACAAGTCAGTTGACGTAATATTGAATTAAGCAGATAAAGAAAAAGACTTTGGAATAATCATAAACAGTATGTATGTATGTATATATATTTCTTTATTTTTACGGTATATGTGATGTGTATTTTTATAAAAGTTTCGATCTTAATACATTATAAAATATTTTTGATAAAGAATGATTAATGACTTGTTGAATATTCTGCTCATTTGCCACAAACCCTTGCTCGTTGTTTCAGTATCGGTTCAAGAATGCATTCGTTTAACATATTGCTCAAACCTAAATTAAAAGTCGATAGATGATGTTTGTACATTAGTGAGATTAATTCATCAATACTATTTTTGGTAATGAAATGCGGTCTTGTGCATTTTTATTTGTTAATGTTAGTTAAGAGTATATTGAAAAAACAACAACGAAAGTACATGTTTTCTTATTAAAATAAAATCATAGCATTATGAACTATTTTACACATTTTATTTTAACAGTCAATAAATTCCATTCATTTTTCAATTGTGAGATGGAATACGAAACTTAATAGGCAGACTGAAAGCTAAGCGAAGGAAATGTAATTGATTTATCTTACTACTGGAATACATTTTATTTTAATTTATTTTAGTGTATGTCTCAGTCTACTTGATTAAAAAGAATATGTATCATTCAAAGTTTGTGAAAGTGAGTCTTATACGTTATTTTTCTCCTAGTTGAGCAATTTATGTTACTTTTATATTTTAGTCGAATTAACTACGAGTATATACATCAGTTGGCAATTGTATTGCGATTAGTTCGTCATTATATCATTACATTAGCATAAATAAATGTGCTCCACTTCAATTAACTGCAATTAGCATATCATTATAAATCATTTGCTTAAAAATACGTATGCAGTTAAGGGTTCTGTATAATTCGCCTTTGAAGAATAAAGAGGGACATGCATGCGCTTTGTAATATCATACCAGAAAGAATGTACCCGTGAAGTCTGCATTCTTAATGTAAATAAAACACAAAACGTGTACGTGTAATTTGCAAACACGTTCATACTATTATAATCTTTTAAGACAATATCTGAAGGATAACCTGTAGCTTACTTAGATATGTTAAACATAAACAAGATAATACTTATGCATATTATCACACACATTCTTCGCGTCCAGTGACAAACTGATTAAACATTTAAGGTAAATGACAGATCTGATGCAGCTACCTAAAGTGGCACAAAACATTTCTCTCTCTCTCCCTCTCAGATTAAATAAAATGTACACAATAATTATATGGAATTGTATGCATTATACAAAATTAAATTCATAATGGTTACAAATTCAGTTTTAATTGATAACACAAGAACTCGGTGAGAAATGCACCGGTAATAAAAAACAAAATAAAATGAAGAACAGAATTTCTAATTACACAGTTACACAGTCGGATGCTTTTCTGGTACAAGTACTTTACTTATACTATCTATGCGCTGTGCATTCAGAGCTAGCCTTCTTGTTGACCTTTAACTTGCATAATAATAATACTGGTTTAGAGGATAAGTCTCTCCGATTTAACGTACATTCCTGATATAACATAGCTAATGATTTGGTGTTTGTACCTTATTTCCTCAGTTCATTTTTATCCTTACTATAACAGGTGGTTATTGGAATAGAATACAAGATCGATTGTCGTATTAAAAATAATAATTGGTACAATGTGTACGTGTACAGCAAACTTAGTATATACTGAAGTCTTTTGGCTACATATATTTTATCAATGCTTAGACATATTTAAGGCCTTGATAATTTTACACTAACGCTCTTTCTACAGTTTCCTATTCAATGGAAATTAAGTATGATACATTTTTTATCTAACAAAAAAAAAAAAAAAGATCTGTAGCTTTCACTACGTTTGAGGTCAGATATTTTGCTTTGCGCTACTTACTGAAGTATTTAACCTGTGCATTTGTAAGGTTCTTTATAATTAATGTTTCACCAACTTAATGGTACAGTTGCTAAATATATTTCTACGGTCATCTGTATACAATGTGAGCAACGTGGGTGACATCCTGGATCGTCTCTGTACCGATGCGCATGTATACATTGCAACATAAGTCAGCATTTATGTATTTGTGTTTATATGAGGGCATGCGGGTCCAAGGATGTTCTCAGACCAGTTTTTCTACAATGTATTGTGCACACACACACACACACACACACACACACACACACACATGCACACACACACACATGTACACACATGTGTATGTGTATGTGTGTATATATATATACATATATATATAAATATATATATATATGTATATATATGAATATATAGATGAATATCATATCTATCTATCTATATCTATATTTATATATTTATATACATATATTAATATATATATATTATATATATTAATATATATATACATATATGTTTACACACACACATACACATATACATGTGTGTGTGTGTGTTTGTGTGCGTGTGCGACGCACACACACACGCACACGCACACGCACACGTACACGCACAGTCGCACACGTGCGTGTACGTGTGCGTGTGTGTGCGGGCGAGCTTATGTAAAGTATGTTCGTGTGTGTGTGTGTGTGTGTGTGTGTGTGTGTGTGTGTGTGTGTGTGTGTGTGTGTGTGTGTGTGTGTGTGTGTGTGTGTGTGTGCGTGATAATCTGGACAGGTTATCAAGCATGTTTATTTCATGACTTTGAATAAGTGCCATACATTGCCAGTGTCTTCGCCCGCGCCACCATGATCCAGACGACGAAGCCAATGACGCCCGCGGCGTCTAGGACCACGAGAACCGCAAGCCCTGTGTTGTTGATGAAGGAAGTCATCTTGGCTTTCGACTCCGACTTCGATGGCTGCGACCAGGCGATGTTCATCTTGATGTCGAGGTCCTTCAGCATAACGACGTCATCGCTGGAGCCTTCGTTCTCCTTCTTCTCGAGGTCGCGCCTCTTCTTCTCGATGGCACTGTGGAGGAGGAACACCAAACTCACCCTCAGGATGCAGTAGAAGAAGAAGATGTCAACGAGCTTCGGGCTGGGAGAAGCGGGCATCGAAGTGGCCACCTGCGCGAAGAGGGAAGCGAGGACGATGAGGAGCGAGAGGGTGATGGTGATCCTGTCGGTGAAGGCGTCGATGTCGAAGTAGAAGAGAGTGAGCTCGGAAAGCACGCACAGCAGGACGCAAGGCAGGAACGTAGTGAGGAGATACGCGTCAAATTTTCTCGTGAAGAGGAGCTTGACCGTGACTCTGTCCCTTTTCTCCGGGTCAAGTACGTATCGGACCTTGTCAACGTAATACGTGGAGATGGTAGAAGAGTTTCCGAAGATCGTGATGTTCGAGAAATCCCACTCCAATTGACATGACTGGATTGCGCGCTGAAGGGTGATGTTGATGTTGCATTCTTGGATATCGAAGGGGAACAATTGGTATTCGTAGTCGCAGGAGAACGTGAACAAGTATTTTATTTTACGCGTAATAAAAGCATTAGTGCCATTGTTTTTGGTTGCTGTAGAACAAGAAAAAACATATATTTATCCAGCTATCTAAATGTATATATGTATACACACACACACACACACACACACACACACACACACACACACACACATATATATATATATATATATATATATATATATATATATATACACACACTGTATCACTTTACGGAGTAAATGTAAATGTAAACTCTCAACTGAGCCTCAACTTTAAGAAACCTGTTACAAAATCATAGCGTTACATTTGAAATATAATTTCTTTAAGTAATACTTCCTGACGTAATAAGTATTGATGATGACACTTACCTTCGTAACTTTCGAGAACATCAATGTAGTTGGTTCCATTGGCTACTACTGCGTAACTCTCCAGGATTTCAGTGCCCTTTTCAAGATGTCGATTGTCGTCATAATTTGCAGTTTCGAAGGTAATCCCAGGT
>NC_061825.1:14815362-14817862 GCF_019202785.1 Penaeus chinensis
AAACAAATGGCTGTTCAGTCATTATGAGCAGTTGATGTTATAATTCACCTCTTCAAACAGCTAGCATCATTCCAAAAAGCAGAAACACTAATGCCTTTCTATCCAGGCCTGATGTAATATTGGGACGTCACGTTTCTCAACCTCATTCCGTAAGCGAGAGATAGTTTTTACCTATATAAGCTGGAGGACGGCTTTATCATATGGCAAGAAAGAGCCATTGGAAGAAAACTAAACATAATTCATCTAATACCTATGTGTTGATTAACAGAGCTCGTAAATCGACTATGGTTCTTATTGATTATTTACAATAATTGGTACATTAATTGTGTTCTTCAAATATTAGAAAAACGCTGACTTTTGATTAATCTGCTTTGTCATTTATCATGCGCAGAGTCAAGAGAACATTTATATCAAGTATACAGACACACATACACACACAAATGTATATATATATATACATATATATATATTTACATACGTATATTATATATATTCATAAAAAGATAGATATATGCACGTATGCATATATATATATATATATATATATATATATATATATATATATACCATATATATACATAAATGAACACATACATACATCCATATATATGTATATATATATATATATATATGCATATATACATATATATGAATATATATATAAATACATATACATATATGTGAGTGTGTGTACATGTATATATGTATATATAGATAGAAAAATAGATATAGATATACATATATACAGCTTTGGGCCGTAGTTGGTGACGTACTGTCGACTAAACAAAAGGGAAACTGGAAAGCCAACGAAAGGTGTTGCACAATACCGAGTCATTGTTGTGTCAATTATGTATTGTATTCCTTATCGTACTGCTCATATTTCATTCAGTTATTGTATTTACAATTCGTTATATATACACACCACTGGTCTTCCATTGGCATGTTGCTCAGAATAAATGACACACACACACCAGAAGCGTCCGTTGCGGCCAAAGTGATGTACAGTACACAACGGCAATGTATAGTCTCATCCTGTGACGAATGAACTAAGATCTCTTGAAACCATTCAGGTCACGCAGGTCTCTGGTCTGTCCTGCAGCTTTCTCTCTCCGTCCAAGACTTCGTTAAGGGCTTTCCCTTATCTAGCTCTGCTCTTCTTCCTGAACGCGAGTGTGGCTGGAAACCTTATTTAAGATGACACATCTACTCTGACCAAGAGGCCTTTGCGTTATGGTGAGAGACTGCCCCCTCCGACCTTTTCAGTTGGCTTCAAGGTCTTCAAGAACCATTTTATGTGCGTGGACCTGGAATGATTCGTTATAAAATTCTACCTCAATAAGAGATAAACTTAGACGGGCCAGGTAGGTACTTCAGTTGACCATGCATCAGGATTCCGCAAATATATTAGGCATAAAATTTCGCAAAAAATGAAAATAGTTTCTTCACGCCTGCACTGCCAGGTCGGGTATGATAACACAGGTTTGAAATTTAAACACTCCATACCACGTGGTTATCCATTACAATTCTAACTGGCCTTATTAGCCCCAACACGAGTGTCTATCATCACACGCAGATACGATTCTAACGCAGATAATTTCCCTCGCAATGCCATCCTTTCGAACCGGGTCTGACTTTTGCGTCACTGTTGTGGTGCAATAAGGACACGCTGGTGGGATTTTAGTTCTACTACCTCTCTAGTGTGCTTGCTAGCAAACTGTGGTAGAAATGGCATGAGAGGTTTCTTAAAAAGCCAATTACTGTAAAACGAGATTTTCTAAATTCGCAGTTAGGCGTCATTTCCAAAAATACCGTCTGATAACTTCCATCCACCTGGGCGTACCTCGAACGACCTTGGGAGACTCATTCTAAGTCAGTGGTTCTTAACTTCGGGGGCGTCAGTCATATTCCAGAGCCCTTGAGAAATAAAAACAGTGATTTCTCTAATTGTATTTGTTATTCTCTTAACGGAAGCATGGTCAAATAATGAGAAGTTTCATAATAACGTGATTAATTGAAAGTCAATGAAAAACTAAAATCACATTTATAATTTTCTTTAAAATCTGTGACTGAATTATATTCATAGATGTAAGGAGGGCGTGGAGGGAAGGACAAATTCCTGCGCGTGTATACAACTAAAGAAATGAATGACTCCGTTTCCGTGGACAGTTTACTAAACCGGTAATTTCTTCCGTGCAGTGGCATTTAATTCTTCACTATATTTTAGTAGAAATGGTGTTGGGGTACGACACATATCGGGACACATTTCAAACATTTCCCCCTTACTCCATTCCGTGGCACGCAGTATTTACAAAGACAGCAAACGACGTGCAAATTGGGCAACCCTAAGCTAACAACATTTTAGCATTTTTCACTTCCTAAAGAACCCCGGGAAAATAAATTGGGTCGTTTGTTACAAATTCTCCCGCTCGTTTGGTTCGTTTTGGCTAAAATGCTGAAAGAAGGGAAATTTTCGAAATCCAAGTTATGAAGAACTGGACAT
>NC_061825.1:14825362-14827862 GCF_019202785.1 Penaeus chinensis
ACTGTCAAATGTATTTGATATGATATTTTTCATTCTTTTTTTATAATCATTAGGGTGAATTACATAGTTTGGCCATTTTAGGCGGATGTTCACATTTATGAATAAGAATAAAGAATAGAATAGATATAAGAATATGAACTTTGATTTCTTAACCTAATTTGATATGCTGCTTTGGACAAATATGTATGTTTCCAGTCAATACAGTGATAATAAGCCAAAGGCCAATATTATTTTTTTTCTGAGTAAGTATAAAGATCATTTATCCCTGAGATGGATTTCATACATGTTGCAATTACTGTAATTCTAAATAAAATCAAATACTCATGATTGACTTGTGATTATATTATACAAAAGTTTCAGAAGCTTTCAGTGAAGATTATATTCAGATTGTATGTGTATTATACAATAGTAAGTATGACATACAGCTTGATAACAAAGGCTTAAAGTTTCTGTTTAATGACAAGACGAGCTAATTTTGTGAACCACAAAATGAAGCTGTTATAATAGCAATTTTTGTTGCAAACATAATTGTAAATATATATTAACCCAAATGGCAGGGATGGCAAGAATACATGCCATACCCACTGTAATATAAGTTGATTTATTGTGTTTACACATAGATGGCTCTACAAGTGCTTAGTCACCATTGAGTCAGTTATTAGTCCTACCTGTTTACCCTTTTCCTTGATTTTTGGAAAGTTTCTTTTGTATTATTTCATTGTCTTTAATGTTACCAAGATTTTTATAACACTTAATACTCATGATATCAATAAAAATAAGAGCAGTATGGATATCAATAGTATTGGAAAGAAAACACATTTTCCCGCAATATTGCAAGGAATGGGAAATCAGGAGCAGTCTCTAGGGCCTACTGATAGACTTCTTGCTGGCTGAGCTCATGTGGAGTCATCTGTATGTAACAAATTTCACAAAAAAAAACTACAGGGGACAGTACATAAATCTGTAGGGAATGGGTTAATAATGATCTTGCTTTCCTTGATTTGTAATATGGCTATAATCCTAAGGTTGTTTTATGTTCTGGTTTCCTTTTTTTTTAAGGTCACTCTAGATTTTCATCTGACAGCATTGTTTAATGAGATTGCTTTATCTTATTGTAATACTCTGTAGAATTTTGAAAATTGACTGTGCTTATTATAAACCAATATTGGACATTTATTTTATATATTCTTACCATTATTTTCTATCACAGTTTCTTTTTTTTACATATTCTCATGGTTTTCTTCAGGTATACAACTTATCTGTTCCAGATACTGTCAATACAGTCAGATAGAGGCAATCCCAAATTGCTTCTTCATATTAATATACGTTTACACACACACACACACACACACACACACACACACACACACACACACACACACACACACACACACACACACACACACACACACACACATCATCCCGAATGATGGGCCCTACAAGAGTATGGTAGGTGGCAAGCTTAGGGTGTAAGGTAGACAACCAAGATGTCTTGTCTCCTTTATTGTGAGTAATGATGGAGTGCGACTGCTCCTAGGAGCGAGGTTTTGCTCCTTGGCTCTAACAGGGAGTCTGCCTGTCATCTCTTACAGTGATCTAAAGATCGCTGCAAGTCGCGTATTTAGCATGTGACAACAGATGATTAAGAAGGAAGTGTTACAGCAAAACATAGCTCTTGTGGAAGGGGGTAGACAACATGACATTGGACTGTCTAGTGAGGTAAGAAGAGATGAAAATTCAGTTAGGGCAATGATTATGAGTATATGCCTAAGTATAAGTATGTGTGAATATACGTATGTGACAGACATGTAAGGTTATATAGAATATGTAGAATATAGTAAGATGATATAGATATAGCTGGGTTACATATCTCCCTGGTTTCCAAATGATGGTCCCATCGTAATTAAACATCACTTTCAATAAATCTAGTTTTTGCATTGTGGGTTTTTCTACTATTATTAAATTCATGTAGTTAAAAGCAATAGAAAAGTGTAAACAAGACACATTGGCACTATGTTATAAAGGACGTGAGCAACGTAGAAAATATGACGCAAGTATTGTATGGTGCGGGGGATATCAGCATAGGTGCTAGTTATTTGAGTGCTAACGGGTGCCAAGACTACGATATTCTCGAGCTTAAGAACTACGTGAACGGGCGGCGTCACAGAATGCGAGCGAGCGAACAGCGCTAAGGGGAGAGCATCGGCAGGTGGTGGTAGTGAGAATCTAATTAGGTAACTCATAAACTGCAAATTAATACCTATAACTGGCAATTGAAAGCACAATACAATAAACAACTTCAATGCACAATTAAATGAGTCGATATTAAGTATTGAACACAAAATGAGAAATATTTAAGGAAAAGCTAGGTACTAATCACCGATTTTTTTTTTTGATTTTGACGAACCTTCACACTCGTGTCTTGGGTGTGGTGCGAGGCGAGGAGAGGCTGGGGAGATGTACAGCTGACGAAAGAGAGAGCGGGCTGCCCCTTTACGGC
>NC_061825.1:14845362-14855362 GCF_019202785.1 Penaeus chinensis
TGAACGAAGTGGAGACCGCTCAGGACCAGGTGAATGAAGCGGTGCGTGTGACCCTCGAGAAAAGTCTTCGCCATCTCGAGAAACTACGGAGGTCGTCCTTGGGATTTCTCGATGCTGCTGTGACAAGCGTGTCCTCCTCGGCTGTCGCTTCGGCCCAGTCCACCGCCGACCAGCTGAAGATGGAGCTGAGGAAGGTCGCGAAGTCGTTGGAGGAGAGGATGATACAGGTAGGGTCAGTCGGGTAAATGTTTGCTTTGCTGTCTATCTATCTGCCCTCATTTTATCCTGATTTCCCTTTAGCTGCTTCCTTCTTTAAATTGGCCTTATCTTCCAGGTCGAGGCCGCCGTTTCCTCACGAGGCTCAGCGTGTCCGCACCGTTACACTTACGTCGGCGGGAAGTGCCTCCTAGCCATGCCCCTCGCGTCGGCGACCTGGGAAACCGCGCGTGCCCTTTGCCTCAACGCAGACGGAGGCGACTTGGCTCTTCTACCTGACACCGCGTCCCTGGTAGCTGCCACGCCCTTCCTCTTCCCCGCGCCCACGACGCCGGCATCATATTGGGTGGGCGGAAAGAGCCAAGCAGCTGCCGAAGACTGGACGTGGGTCGATGGGTCCCCCGTCCGAGTGGAGATGAGCGTGTTGATTCCGCTGGAGGAGGGACCAGTGGACGGGGGTGAGGAGTGCCTGGCGCTGGTGGAAGGGCGCGACGAGGCCTTGCTTGTGGCCACGTCGTGCATGGGATCTCGGGGCGCCCTCTGCCAGTACCCTCCGCCTGTGCTCTACGCCTCCCTCACTCCTGCTACGCCCGCCCCGATGGCTGACGACACCAGCCCGCCCGTCATCGCCTTCCACGATAATGCCTTTGACCTCGAAGACCACGACTTTAGGGTCCCAAAAGTAATCTTTTAGGAGTCAGTAAAAAAAAAATACTTGTACCTCTTAATGAATGCAGACACAAATGCAGTGACGTACATATAGAGAAGAAAGAAACGCAGTCACAATAACACAACCAAACGGAAACGTGACGTTCGAGCCATACTAGCTCCTCTTCAGCCATCTTACTTTATTATTGTAGCTGTGTTTTGCTGTATCTCTAATATGTTTTAATTCATTTTATTTTCATCAATGCAATGTAAGGCCTGAGTTATGGGTTTCCACTCTCTCAGGAAAACATCCGAATGACAGGGAATACAGTGACCGAATCAACTAGATTTTAACATCACGGTCAACTGATGACTGGAAGCTTCCTTTTATTATCGTACTAATTACATGATCTACACGAAAAAATATATCATGCGGTCAGAGGATAGGCTTAATTACATTATCTAGAAAATCATGATAAATATTTGAAATTAATTTATTGCTGCGTCATCAGATTCTGTATAATGTCCTTTTTCGTGTGTTCCTTTCACTTATTTCATTACTATTATCATTCTCTAAACCATTTGGATATTTGACGGACATGCAAGACTATGCTGACATCCACTTTTTCGCCATTATACCTTTTACAAAACTCAGAATATGTTGAATGTGCTCCCTTCATGTAAGTTATGTTCCATAAGACAAAACTGGACACCTATTTGACATCTCAAACGCACATATACACATTCATACACACAGGAGCATACGAATTCTTACATTTACGTAAAACTTCAGAAATGCACACAGAAAGAAACACATAAACACACACACACACACATCCCCTCCCCTCCACACACTCACTCACGCACACATACACAAATGCATGTAGAATCACCTTCGTAAATATATGTATGTAACAATGTTTGTAACCCCAGCTGACATGTGTTCCAATAAACGGTTTACTTGTATCTTGTCTTTATATCATACATCAGATAAATTATAAAAAAAACATGATATTGTATAAACAAAGATAATGAATACACTAAAAAGTCGACAACAGTCCACATATCTGTTTCTCTATTCTTATCTATCTGCTCATCTATCCATCTATTGTGTGTATGTGTGTGTTTGTGCAACTCTGCCTCGCTTTATAATGGTCTAAACTCTACTCTCTGAATCGTATAAGGATATAAGGGAAAAAAAACACATAATCATATTTACATATCAAATTATTCTTTATACAGATACATAGACGCATATTCTGTAGATACAGTATACACATCTGGCATATGCATCATCGTTCATCACCATGAATGTATATATAGGAATATATACAAACGTGTATATGTGTTTATGTATGTATGTATGTACGTATGTGTGTATGTATGTATATATATATATATACAAATACATACAATATATATATATATATACATAGACATACATAAATAAATAAATAAATATACATACATATGTATGTATGTGTGTGTGTGTGTGTGTGTGTGTGTGTGTGTGTGTGTGTGTTTGTGGATATATATATATATATTTATATATATATATATGAATATAAATATGAATATAAATATGAATACACACACACACACATACACAAACATACCGTTATGTCTGTATCCATATATTGATATATTTGTCTGTCTGTTTGACTATATACTTCTACATTTATCTATCTACTTATAAATATGCATATATACACACCCATATATAGCATATGTATATATATACTAATAGATAGATAGATAGACATAGATAGATATAGCTATAGATATTGACATGCCACTATGCATACAAACGTGTACATGCAGACTTGTATGAACATTCATTCAGACCAAAATAACATTAGTTTTTGGTATTGAAAAAGTTTACATCACAATGAATAAATCGACTACATTAAAACATCATTTATAAATGTAACAAAATGGTCCATAACGATTATTGAAAGTATGGCATAAGTAACTATTCTATAATCTGAAACTTTGGCCAAAATGACTATTATCTTCGATTTCCTTTCAAAGTCGAATAGCATCACGTATTCTTTAAGTAAATGACTTCTTCTCCCGTGTCTCTACTGTACCTCTGTCCCTCTCTTCTGTCTCTCTATATCTCCCTGTATTCTCTTCTTGCTCTATCTCCGCTTTAATCTTATTGATAGTTATCTATCCTTCTACTTCCCAAATACAAACGTTCCAGTAATCAGTCATTTTCCCTTCTTTCAACATCATCAATAAGCATCACCTCTAGTACACTTACGATTAAATCACAAATTTCTTAGGGATAAAACCTTCTGTCCTTCCTCCTATCGCCTCTGCTTCTCTCCTCATCCTCCCCTTACTTTAAATCCTTCTTCCCCCCCCCCCCTTCACCCTTCTTCACTCCTTCTTCTCTTTCTTTTGAATCCTTCTCTTTTTCACTCCCCCTTTCTCCTTTCTTCCTAGCATCCTCTTCTAACTTTAAATCCTCTTCTTCTCGTTTCCTCAATCCACCACAGCCTCGCTCGTCTCAGCGCCCTCTCTTGGCAATAGACTTGACCGGATCGAAATCCATTACGAGCTGCCTCGCGTCCACTGGAGCTCCTGCCACTTGCTGGAGGTGGAGGGGCTTTAAGTTAGAGGGGTCCTGTAAGGTGGCATCTAGTGGGTCTTGGGAAAATATCTTCAAGAGGCTTGAGAAGACGCCGGTGACTGCTCCACCCACTTTCGTTTTGACGAACCTGTGTGGGTTGTCGCTGTTAATTTCGCAGATTTGTCTGTGAATCTATCTACTTATCAGTATACATGCGTACATACATATATATATATATATATATATATATATGTATATATATACATATATATGTATATATATACATATATATTAGATATATACATATATATGTATATATACATATATATGTATATATATATATATATATATATATATATATATATATATAAATGCGCGCACACACACACACACACACACACACACACACACACACACACACACACACACACACACACACACACACACACACACACACACACACACCGACGTGACCTGACGGCTCAGAACATATATATATATATATATATATATATATATATATATATAGACATACATGTATATATACATGTATATGCATCTCTGGTCTTATATGACCTGATGAAGCAGTAAATGCTAAACGACCTTCGGCATATTCGTGTGTTTTCCTGTACTTCCCTTCGTTCTACTTGTATATATATATATATATATATATATATATATATATATATATATATATATATATATATATATATTAATATGCACACACACACACACACACACACACACACACATATATGTGTGTGTGTGTGTGTGTGTGTGTGTGTGTGTGTGTGTGTGTGTGTGTGTGTGTGTGTGTGTTAATGCATCATCATATCATTCAAAGTTACTCAGGTGCAAGATAATTTTCCTATTGTTTTACTGTGAATAATAAGAACAACAGCACCACTAATCAACAAGTAAAAAAACTAAATCCTATAGTAACTATACCAAAACAACAACATTTACCACGCACCTCTTACTTATAACATCATATATATGTAAGATAAATATAACATAAAAACGGAAATTCAACATTCCCAGATAGAAATGAACTCCGTTAACAAGAATTCTCTTACCTCTCCAATCCGGTCTTTTCCTTTTCTTCTGATCCCTTCTTCGTTGCCTTGCGACTGTGGTGATAAAAATAACAATATATTGTAATGACGACGACAACAACAACAACAACAACAACAAACAGCAGCAACAACAATAATAATAATAATATCAATAATAATAATAATAATTGTTCTGTATGTGCGGCTGAAAGACGGGTATTGTACTTCATAGACTTTAGTATAATCCCTGAGATTCTAAGAATTTCGTTTTAAGAGTTCACTTCACGGGAACACTGTGAAAGAAATCGGAAACACAAGCAGCCCTGCAAACGAGTTTCACTTCCGAAAGCCGCAAATAGAAATGTGGCAACAAGAACTGTCAAATTTGCCGGGAGAAGTTTGCGCATGAACAACGCATGGCTGTAAGAAGTATTGAAAATAAAAAAAATACATGGCTTCAAACATGCTTAATTACCAAAGAGTCAATTGCACGTCCTACCTACCTCACCTGTTTACCCCTTTCCTTGATTAGGATGTAATTTGAAATAGAGAAATAAATTTAAAAAGTAAGATACCTTTTTAAGATTGACTGGTCGTGCCTTACACAGGATTACCGCGCAGGAGAAAGGCAAGGCTGGCACTTTCTTGACATAATTGTCTTTCCGCAATTTTTATTTGATTTTGATGATTAGTTATACAATTATTACATTTTAATAGCATTTCATACATGTCTACAAAAAAAAAAAAAAAAAAAAAATCTAACTCTAACTTAACCAACTTATAAATTCTTGTGGTGAAAACAGAGGACATTCATATATCAATATCTATATTAATTTAATCAACTAATTTAATCTCTTACTTGTACTTGTTCATCATGTCAACCCTGTTTTCACACTGTAGTTTAGTCTCCCCTTCCTTGCAAGGTACCACTGTCATCTGCAAAAATAAAAGAAAACGAGTTAGATAACGCGGTAATCATTTATATAATCATAATATTTGCATATATATAATCGGTATCATAATATCTGCAAATAAGAGAAAACGGATTAAATACAGCGGTAACATGTGTATATTTACCGCGTTTGTTGAAGAGTCGTTCTTGGTGTGTTTCGTTGCTATTACTACTTATATAAACGTTTTGCTTATTTCATAGTTTTTGCGATTCTTTTATAGGCCTTTTAATAAAAAGGCTTTCTCTTCTTTATGATATGATACGTGTCGACTATGCGTGTCTTATGTTAAGGTAATTTTTATGTTAGATAACCGTACCAGTATTTTTTTTTTTTTTTAATAAATACTACTGTTATAGCTACTAATGTTATTTTTACTAATGCAAGTGCTACTAGTACCACTACTTCTACTAATGTTGATAACAACTATCATTATTATTACTGTTGCCGCGATGCCAGTAGTAAATACAATAACAATAACAGTAATAATGATGCAAATAATAATAATAATGATAATAATCTTAATGATGATGATAGTGATAATAATAATATTAATAAAATAAAATAATAATAATAAAATAATAATAATAATAATGATAACAACAACAACAGCAATACGCAAAATAAACTCACTTTAGAGGAATCAGTCCCATTGTAGAACTCGTAGAGGTGGAGAGGAACTGGCCTCTGATTGTGTAGTTTGAGGAGGTAGTCCACGTAGCGAATTGCTCGGTCTATCTGCAGTTGAGTGATTGATGGATTGATAAGAAAACACGTGGGTATTTTAAGGGGTAAAATTATTTAGGTGTGAGGCTTTTTAACTGGGTTTTAGAATATTATGATGGCGGTGTGGTTCTCTGTCTCTGTCTCTCTTTATCCCCCATCTCTGTCTTTTTTAGTCTCCCCTTCTCTTCATCTCTCTCTTTACCTTTCTCTGTTTTTCCCTCTCCCATCTCATTCTTCCCTCATACTTCTCATCTCCCTACCTTTCCTCCCTTTCTTAATCTTATCGATAATTTATCAAGCTTGAGGGAAACCTCTTTTTTCGATTTTCGATAAGTCAAAATAATAATTTCTTATCGAATAGAAAAAAAAAAAAAAAAACACGCAACTAATTCGCAAGGGACAAATTATGTAGCCGAAAAATTGCCAGAGAACAGTAAAATGGCCAGTTCAAAGATTTTATTCTTATTTACTGTAAAAGCTTTATATATTTTCTAATATGTAGACACGAAATAGTGGATGACAAACAATGTAGCACAAATAGATAAGAAATATTGGGTATCACAGAATGTAATAACCCTATAAATCCAGCTTCTGAGTGTGTGTGTGTGTGTGTGTGTGTATATATATATATATATATATATATATATATATATATATATATATATACAGACACATACACATCTGTTTAGTGGAAAAGTACTGTGGAGATTTATCAACACAGGAGAAATCACTGAATGGTTGCGCTCAAACTATCACTGGCCCAAATATATGTAAATAGATATCTGTAAAAAACTGTTTAGACTAATAACCCTTGAAGGGATGTTCGTTTGTCCACCATTTTCCACTGTATGTATATTGCTGAATACAATATTTTCATTACCAGGTATTGATGCAGCAGATAGTTTAAATGCTATTAATCTAATGTTAATCTTACAGTCTTTTCATATTACCTTCTTTATCAAAAGTTGTTAGATATAGATAAATTGAAATAATATCTACACATACATACAAGGAATAAGAACTAGCTATACAACCGATTATTTTTTTGTGTGTAATTTTTAAAATATTTTTATTTAGATATTCAAAAGGAAAGAAATACCTTGTCACGGTCCTCATGACTAAATATCTCCAGCCCAGCCATTACGAACTCCTCGCGCCTCTTAAACTTTTGGTTGGCGTGGCTCTGGAATGGAGTGGAAATGAATCAAGTAAATGCTATTGAAAAGAAAAAGAAGAATAAAAACACAATAGTGTTCATAAGCAACTGTCCCAATGCAAACTAACAATCACAATAATTTTAATCAGTAAAAGTAACTGATAATGAAAATAACAATGATTATAACATTAATAACAACAGTATCAACACCACTAACAATATCATCAAGAACAGGGGAGAGAATAAATAAATGTTTAAAAACAACCATAAACAAAAGACATCGAATTATGAAGAAAAAAAAATCAAAAGGTAAAACGAATAAGGAATGGTAAAAAATAATACTTAAAACAAACTAACTAACTAAATATGGAACAAATATATGAAAAGGAAACAAAAACAAAAAAAACACAGGTAACAAAATATGAAGATAGAGGGAAAACGAATAACAATTGGGAAAGAAAAGGGACTGAATACGCGAGAAAAAAAACAAAAAAATACAAAATGAATAAACAAAGTAAATAAATAAAAAAACAAAAAAGGCAGAAGCACCTTCAAGCACTTCAGCCTCAGTGGATCCACGTCGAGGCCACGGAAGCGAAGGACGTCCTCGAGCAACGGGATCGGGTCCTCCTTCAGCTCCTCGTAGTGCAGGACCCGAAGACGACCCGCCTCCGCCTGCGTCGTCCAGTTGACCGCCATCTCTAGCCACGCCTTGGCCTGCAGCTTCACGAAGGCGCCCCAGTCTGTGCGTAGGAGGAGGGTGAATGGAGAGATTGATGTAGCCTAACTCAAAATTGTGTGATATTTCCTTGATAGAGCTATCAATATTTTAGTATTGCATCATTAGATAATTCAAATTATATCCAGTGCATGGAGTATCCAATGTAGGATATAATTTGTCTGATAAAAAAAAAAAAAAATAATAGATCGTCATCCCAAACTTATTACGAACGCAAAATATAACCAACTCGAAACACCCACGTATCCCGTGGTTATCATTAGCACTAACCTTTCCTCCTATAGTTAGCCAGGGGAGCATAGCCCGTGTGTCCGCCGAAAAGGTAATTGTGGAAAGAAAGGATGGCTCGGTACGGATTTCGAAGCAGCAGGACGGCCGTGCCTCGAAACGCCTTCACGTGAGTCGGTCCGCAGTCGTGGGTTTTTTGCGCGATCGTTGTCCCGGCTGCATGGTCGTCCAGCTCTCCGTAGTAGCCTGATGGATGAAAAAGGTGGAGGTAATTTGATGTTCCTTGGGGATTATCATGCGTGATGAGCAAAAGGGTTGTTACTGTACGGGGGTTTGGGTAATTCGTGTGGTGGTAAAAGGATGTTATACCATGGTCTGGGTTTTGGTGTGGTGTGAAAATGCTGTTGTAGAAGGTCGTCGACCTGAGGAATCTTATTTATGTGCATGTACTTTGAAAATGTTATGGTGCTGGCAATGCGAATATGACTACCTGAGAAAAAAAATCAATTTTAGTTATTTGCTCTTTTTATCATTATCCATTTTCGCGATATGGGACTTGAATGATTCAGGAAATTGGCAGTTGTAGCTAACTAGCAATTTATTCTAATGAGCTTCTAACAATGTTGACATGAATCAATGTTAATTGACCATGGAATAAACATCTCTCTATTGCCATAATGAATGTAAATATAAATATTTGGATAAGGCTTGCAAAAAATGTGTGAGTGTGTATGAGAGAGAGAGAGAGCGAGAGAGAGAGAGCGAGAGAGTGAGTGAGTGAGTGAGTGAGTGAGTGAGTGAGTGAGTGAGTGAGTGAGTGAGTGAGTGAGTGAGTGAGTGAGTGAGTGCGAGTGCGAATGTAAGTGAGTGTAAATGTGAGTGTGAGAGAGAGAGTGTGTGTGTGTGTGTGTGTGTGTGTGTGTGTGTGTGTGTGTGTGTGTGTGTGTGTGTGTGTGTGTGTGTGTGTGTGTGTGTGTGTGTGTGTGTGTGTGTGTGTGTGTGTGTGTGCATACATGTATGTATGTATGTATGCATGTGTGGGTGTGGGTGTGGATGTAGGTGTACCGTGCGCGTGCGCGTGCGAAGGAAACCCAATCGTTTTTAAACACCTACCGTGCAGATACAGCTGGTGGTCGCGGTAAATAGAGCCAGTAAACACGCCAGAGGCAGCCTCCAGCAGGTAGCGGGTCCAGGTGTTGCCAGAACCAGGGTAAGAAGCGAGAGCGCACGGAGAAAGCGAGGCGGCGGCGGCGAAGTTTACCTTGAATTGGCTACACTGCGCGTCTCCCGGCCAGAGGTATTTGCTTTTCCTCGTTGTTTCGAGGACGAGCTTCGTTCTTGGGGAGAGGGAGGGTGAGGGTTAGCATGCATGTGATTGTGATTACACACACACACACACACACACACACACACACACACACACACACACACACACACACACACACACACACACACACACACACACACACATATATAAATATATGATCATATACCCTCTGTGTCTGTATTATTTTGTAATACATATACATATGTATGTATGGACACGTATATTTGTGTAAATATATATAAATTTATATATGATGTTTCTCTTATGCATACACGCACGTACGCATGTATACTGTATACATGCACAGATACACATTTATATATGCAAATATATATATATTTAGCTTATAGACACGAATATATGTGTGCACTTCATGG
>NC_061825.1:14860362-14862862 GCF_019202785.1 Penaeus chinensis
TGTGCTTACGTGTAGGAAGTGTGTCATTATGCAAGGCTCATGGAGAAGTCTGCTGGTTCTTTATGGCTCCTTGTGAATAAACGTTTATGTGCATAGTAAGCAAGCATGCATCATTCATACACACATTCATAATATAATTCATACACATTCATATATACGTATATTTATGCATGTGTGTGTGTGTGTGTGTGTGTGTGTGTGTGTGTGTGTGTGTGTGTGTGTGTGTGTGTGTGTGTGTGTGTGTGTGTGTGCATATATATACCCACATACATACTTAGACACGCACACACACACACACACACACACACACACACACACACACACACACACACAAGCTGTGTGTGCGTGCGCGCGTGCGTCTGTGAAGTAACGGTTGACTTTTTAACAGAGTCATCAGAGGTTTTTGATGAACTTTCCGGAAGACTAACCTGTTTTTCAGATTAGCGGCAGGAATGGAGGCGGAAGAGGGGTCGGAACGCCGGATAGCTCCTCCCTCCTCCCGTTCCCCATTCAGCTGCGTTGAAGTTGAATGGGGAATGTTTCTTGGAGCATCCCGTTTTCTTTGGTCTTGTGTTGTCTTCGTTTCCTGTTTTCCTTCGTCGAATTCTCGTTTTCTATGAACTGCCATTTTAGGGTTGCTTATTGGAGCGACAACGAAGAGAGGAGGAGCAGAAGAGGAAAGAGAGGAATTGGAAGGAACAGAAGAAAAGGAAGAAGGCACAGAACTAGTAAACTGTTCAGACATGACACCTAAGGACGAAGAAACTAAAAGCGAGGCATCGGAATGGGAAGAGACAAGCGCAGAATGACGACGGGAATAAGCGGCGATGGAGAGAAGAAGAAGCATACAGAAAACAAATGATAGACTTGCCTTCTTGACTACCCTTGCATATACTCGCGGTACAGCCATCTTGTGGGATCCGTAGATGACCGCAATTAATCCGCAAAAATGCCTTCAGATGAGGGAATACAAGAGAAGGAATAATACCGAGGCAAAGAAAATGAGTAGAATAATGACGCGAAAAGGGGGGTAATAATAAAAAAGAAACCAAAAAAAATTTATAAAGAGTGGACGAAATAATGAGCAAACCAAGTAAAGAATATCAAAACAGGAGAACGAGCGCAAAATCACGGAAAGAATATAAACGAAAGAGACACGAGAATGAAATAGATGAAGCAGAGAGAAAACAAAATGAAGAAATTAAGTAATCAAAGAAGCCGAAACAAAAAGCTAGGGGACCTTAGAGCGTCATCTGTGAGGTGTACGTAACCCCATCTCCGTAGGCCCTTCTTGCTCGGAATCACACCTAAGGAAAGAGAAAAGGAATCTGTGTCAATGAGGTGTTTTGATAACGGCGAAGGTAATAATGATTTTTTGATTTATTGGGGAGGAATGTGATAAGGAATTTGCAATATTTGATGATGGCAACTAGAATGGGAGAGGGGATAATTAGTGATGACAAGAGTGATAATAAAATCAACTGCAAAAAATAACATTGGCGCTAATGTCCATTGATAATAATGACATTTATAATTTCCAGTGTAGAAAAAAAAAGGTAAAATTGATTGGACACAAAAGTAATAAAAACAAACATGAAATATACCAAACGAAATGCACAGAGAATGATCTACGAAAGATTAATAATTAAAACAGCAAACTCCTCCTCCTAATCTCCATATGTACCGCATATTTTGCAAAGGAGAGCATTACGCTGAATCGCGAGACTGCACGGTTATGTAAAATCCTGCTGCAAGCCTTTAGTAAAATGGAACGAAACCAGAACAGGACAAGTTAACAACGACCTTTAAATGCTCTTTGTTTCGAGTAAATGAAAATAATGTTAACTGTATGTCTCAATAACCTTTGGAAATTCCAGGTAAAAAAAAAAAATCGGCTTAAACCCCATTTAGCCTAATATATGTGTGATACTGTTTTCCCACCTTACGTTTGTTTAATGATAATGATAATAAAAGTAAAGGCCAGATCGTAACTAATACAATTAGATATATAAAAAAAAAGTTCAAACCGGGACCTTCATGTCCGAAATGTTAAATGAACGCATAAAAAGATGCAAAAGATTACCAAGGTAAGAAAACAAAGATAATCAATAACCTATAACGTAATGTGTGTAGAAACACCAGAAAGGTATATACAAATAAACGCAGAAAGGTAAATTTAACCAGAAAAGCAAATGTAAAGAGGTCAAACTATCAACATGAAAGGAGGTCGTGTGGTTGGGTGTCTCCAGAGACATCTGTTGGAGGAGCTGATACTTCTTCCGCAAGTTGGGGTCAAATAAGCGGGCAAGAGTAAATTGTATAGGTTTCCACTATTTTCTTTCTTTCTTTCATATCTCTTCTCGCTATCCGTCTCTCTCTCTTTTCCGACCATCTCCTCTCTTGCTATCTATCTATCTGTGAATCTATCAATCTGGCTATCTGTTTCCCTGCCTTAAGTCAGAGACCTCTCGTGTGGAACGTTTAGCCTACATTTTGTATG
>NC_061825.1:14873792-14878792 GCF_019202785.1 Penaeus chinensis
GAGAGAGAAGAGAGGAGAGAGAGAGAGAAAACAGAGAGAGAGAGAGAGAGAGAAAAGATGAGAGAGAGAGAAAGAGAGAGGGGAGAGAGAAGAGAGAGAGGAGAGATGAGAAGAGAGAGGAGAGAGAGAGAGAGAGGAGAGAGAGAGAGAGAGAGAGAGAGAGAGAGAGAGAGAAATAGAGAATGAAAGACAATGCAATACACACAGAAAGAAACAAGAGACAATAAGAGACACGAAAAAAAGAGGATATGAAACGAGAGAAAGAGAAAGAGAGAATGAAAGACAATGCAATACACACAGAAAGAAACAATAACAGAGATAATAAGAGACACGAAAAAAAAGAGGATATGACACGAGAGAAAGAGAAAGCGAGAGAAAGAAAAGGAAACAAGGTGCGCTCTCTCACCAGGTTAAAAGTTCAGTTATGTAAATGGCAAAATCGATACCACACTCCACCGGCTGTCCGCTACTTCCGGTGGGAGGGGAAAGCAGGAAGGGGAAATACAAATTAGGGGCAGGAGTCAGACAGTAAGAGAAAGGGAAGGGGAGAGGGGAGGGCAGAGAGGGCAGGGGACAAGGGAGGCGGGGGGGGGGGGCAGAGAGAGAGAGAGAGAGAGAGAGAGAGAGAGAGAGAGAGAGAGAGAGAGAGAGAGAGAGAGAGAGAGAGAGAGAGAGAGAGAGAGAGAGAGAGAGAGAGAGGCTAAAGAGACAAGGGAGAGAAAGAGAGGGGGATGTGATGAGGAAGGGGATAAGAGAGAGAGACAAATCACCATGCTCACATACATACGTACAAGCAAACAAACACGCGGACAGACAGACAAATAGGGAAACCGACTATAAAAAGTACACACAAAAGAAAGAAAGAAAAAAAAAAAGAGAGAGAGAAAGGGAAACATAGAAAACCAGGAAATATGGGGATAGGGGGGGGGGGGAAGGAGCGGAATGGGGGAGGGGGGGAGAGGAAAGGGAAGGAAAAACATCCCGTCGGATAACATCGATTGTCCTGCCAGCGGTAAGATAATTACCAATCATTGTCCGGCTTCCACACCCTCAGCAAGGATGGGAACAAGTGAAGCCAACGAAATGAGCAACCGATGTAAACAGACGAAGGTAGAAACGAATTGGCGATGCATGATCGATAAGGATAATAGTATGGGAAATGAGAAGGACAGTTATTGTAGTAGCAGTAGTAAAAAAAATATCGTAAATAATAATAGATAACAAAAGCATTAATAATAGCAATAGCAATAGCAGTAATATTAATAACAACAACAATAATACTAATAACAGCAACAACAATAACACTATAACCAATAATAATAATATTATTAACGACTATAAACGGAAAATGGTCTAGTCACGGCCACGTCACCTCGCTTGAAGGCAAGGAATGCACGGAAACCAGCATGCGATGAGGCATACAAGCACGCAGGCAAACAGAACAGGAAGTGGGGCTATTAGATCAGCAAGCGCCAGGCCGGGAAATTACAAGCCCATTTTGTCTCGAGCCAAGAAAAAATAAATGAGATAAAACACATCCCATTTTAAACGCCTCGTTCCTTTGTTTCTCTCTCTCGCGGTTTTGTCTCATCGTTTCACGTAAGTTTTTACAAGGTAAAATGAAGGCCAGAAATGCGCGTGCAAGTGGATGGCTGGTGACAACGGGAGCGCGGGCACGCCCCCGTTCGCGCAGCTGATTGGCGACACCCGAAACGGTGACGACCAATCAAAACCCACCCGCGCATACTTCCGGCCAGGTGATTGGCCATGTGTTTGACACACTCATACACTCACTCACTCACCCACTCACTTACTCACTCACTCACATCCTGAATCAAAACATGTATGACACGTGCTTTTGTATGAGTGGTTCTGTGCCTAAACCTGCATACACAAGCATAACCAATGGATCACTATCTACTAACGCGACAAACTCTCTCTCTCTCTCTCTCTCTCTCTCTCTCTCTCTCTCTCTCTCTCTCTCTCTCTCTCTCTCTCTCTCTCTCTCTCTCTCTCTCTCTCCCCCTCTCTCTCTCTCCCCTCTCTCTATCTCTATCTCTCTCTCTCTCCCTCTCTCTCTCTCTCTCTCTCTCTCTCTCTCTCTCTCTCTCTCTCTCTCTCTCTCTCTCACTGTAGTTTGTGCTGTCACAGAATTCTTCTTACAATCCTTCTCACTATGATGACTAGCTTTACATTTATCAAGACCTCCTTCCATGTAATTGCAATCAACATGATCGTAATGACAATTATCAGCATCATCCTATCAGCATCACATTGAGGGTTGTAACAGTCACTGAGACACCGGAAGTACGTCTGAGAAGGATGCTGAGACAACACACTTTCTTGATATTTTTAACTCAGTCATCTGGAGAGAGAGAAAATGAGGAGGAGGAAGAGGGGGAGAGGAGGAGGAGGAGCAGGAAGAAGAGGAAGAGGAAGAAGAAGAAGAAGAAGAAGTAGAAGAAGGAGGAAGAGCAGGAAAGGAAGGAGGAGGAAGAGGAGGAGGAAGAGGAGGAGGAGGAGGAGGAGGAGGAGGAGGAGGAGGAGGAAGAGGAGGAGTAGAAGAAGAAAGACAATTAGAAAAAGGAAAGGAGTAACGGATAATGGAGAGGGAGAAGCAGAGGAGGAGGAGGGAGAACGGGAAGAGAGAAAAGAGAGATGCACGAGGAGGAGGAAGGGGGAAAGGATGATGATGAGGGAGAACGGAAAGAGGGAAAATTAAAGATGGATGAGGAGGAGGCAGAGGAGAAATGGAAGAAGAGGAGAAATGGAAGAAGAGGAGAAGGAGGAGAAGGGGGAGAAGGGTGAAAAGGAGGAGGAGGAGGAGGAGGAAAACTAGCAGTAAGTGTGCCTGTGATAACAGCCTATGCACTTTACATTACCGTCTCTTGCTGTCCGATTACTCACCTAGAAAGAGAAAGAGAGACAACATATTAATTGTAATCCAGAAAGATTAATTTATCAGACTTATTCTGCTTACAATTACTTTCATGATTATGATTAGGATCACCATAGTTGCCAACATTATCATCGTTATTACCAATTTTATCACTGTCATCCCTTTTAACATCCATTATTATATATATCATTATTATTGTAAATACAATTATCATCATCATCCCTGTTGTACAGCAATATCATCATTAGATAATAATTGTAATAATTGTAATTGTAATAATAATGATAATAACATAATCATAATATCAATAACTAAATAATAAAACAATAATAATAATGATAATGATGATAATAATGCTAATAATAACAACAATAATATTAATAACACAGAAACAACAACAACAACAAAATAATAATAATAATAATAATGAAAAATGATTCCCATTTACTTTTTCTATCAACCTTTTGTTCAGCTGACAAGGAGGGCGGGGCCGGTCCTTGCCTCGCACGTTATCTCACGGCGATAACATCTTATCAGTGACGCCGAGGAGGATCTGAGACAACACGCGCCCCTTTGAATCAACGGGAAAGGGAAAGGGAAAGGGGTAGGGAGAAGGAGATAGAAAAGGGGAGGGAGAGGAGATGGAAAAGGGGAGGGAGAGGAGATGGAAAAGGGGAGAGAGGAGGAGAGAAAGAAAGAGAAAGAGAGAGGGAAAGAAGGAAGGAGAGAGAGAGAGAGAGAGAGAGAGAGAGAGAGAGAGAGAGAGAGAGAGAGAGAGAGAGAGAGAGGAGAGAGGGAGAGAGGGAGAGAGGGAGAGAGGGAAAGAGGAAAGAGGGAAAGAGGGAAAGAGGGAAAGAGGGAAAGAGGGAAAGAGGGAAAGAGGGAGAGGGAGAGAGGGGGAGAGGGGGAGAGGGAGAGAGTGAGAGAGGGAAAGAAGGAAAGAGGGAGAAAGAGAGGGAGAAAAAGAGAAAGAGAAAGAGAAAGAGTGGGGACGAGAATAACCACAAGGAGAAAGAATAAAAAAAATAAAAATAAAAATAAAAGATAAACACACCGCCTCCTGATTACATTCATACTTCCATGAATACTCCAAAACACAGAAGAGATAAGTCAAGAGTAAGAATAGGAAATAAAAAAAAAAAATAAAAAAAATCGTATAAGATAAATAGCTAAAAATTCCCAGAGACCCTCAAACCTATCGAAAAAATAACTTCGCTCTTATCATCACATAACCAAAGCAAACTGCAACAGCAAAACAACAACAACAACAACAATACCAGCAAGGACAACAAAAAAAGAAAAAAAAAACAATAACAAACCTTTCTGGCAAACTGTTAATGATACACATCAGCAAAGACCTCGAAACAACAAACAAACAAATAAACAAATAGGCAAAAAAGCAATGACAATGCGAATGGCCAACAAGAAAAAACAACAATAAGAATAATAACGGAAGGCAGAAAATGGCGTCAGTAATTTATGAAAATTACAATACTAATGAGTTGTTTGGCTTCATCAAGAGACAATTAACTAATTAGCCAAAAGACATTTACATTTATACATACATATATGTAATAAATAAGTAAATAAATAAACACACACACACACACACACACACACACACACACACACACACACACACACATATATATATATATATATATATATACATATATATAAATATATATAACTATATATATATAAAACATAATATATGTGTGGATATATATGTATATATGTGTACGTACGTACGTACGTACGTACGTACGCACGCACGCACACACACATATATATATATATATATATATATATATATATTCATATATATATTTATATATATATATATATATATATATATATATATATATATATATATATATATATAGAGAGAGAGAGAGAGAGAGAGAGAGAGAGAGAGAGAGAGAGAGAGAGAGAGAATTGAATAAAATAAGAGATAAATAGACAAATTGATAGACTAATATCAGATGGATATAGAGAGATTAGATAGACAGTATTGATTTCTTCGCAGCTGAGTGAGCGAGCTACTGCGTGAGCGTCCAACCGGGTGTCTGCAAAAGATTATCTCTACCTACTTGTCTGC
>NC_061825.1:14891292-14896292 GCF_019202785.1 Penaeus chinensis
ATCTTTCCCTACTCATGTCTTCTACTTCTTCTTCATTACCACTTCTTCCCTCTGTACCTCCCCTCTCTCTCTCTCCTCTTATCCTCTTCATTCATAAAACTTATATGATAAAAAAAGTCGAGAAAATGTAAAAGAAAAGCTAAAAAAAAAAAAAAAAAAAAAAAAAAAAAAAGATGATTGATGCGGCATGAGAGCACAACAACACGAGCGGAAGATGATTTGCATTGAATGCCTTCATCAGGGGGAGATAGGATGCGGGTAATAAAGCTGGCTTGAAGGGAGAGGGCCAAGGAGGAGGGAAGGTGGGTGGGGGGGGGGGGGAGGAGGTGGAGGAGGAGGAGGTGAAGGAGGGAAGGTAGAGGAGGAGGAGGGATGGTGGAGCAGGAGGAAAGGTGGAGGAGGAGGAGGAGGAGAGGAGGAGGAGTAAGAGGTGGAGGAGGGAAGGTAGGGGAGGAGGAGAGGAGAAGAGGAGGAGAGGAGGAGAGGAGGAGAGGAAAGAGAGGGGGGAGGAGGAGGAGGAGGAGGAGGAGGAGGAAAGAGGAAATAGAAAAAGGATGGAGGGGGAAGGAAGGGGGGAGGGGGGGGGGGAGGGGAAAAGGAGGGGAAGGGGGAGGGAGGGAGGAGAGGGGAAGGGGGGGAGGGGGAAGGGGGGAAAAGGAGCGGAAGGGGAGGAGAGGAGGAGAGAGGAGGGGAGAAGGAGGAGAGGGGGGGAGGGGGGGAGGGGGGAGGGGGGGGGAGGAGGAGGAGGAGGAGGAGGAGGAGGAGGAGGAGGAGGAGGAGGAGGGGAGGAGGAGGGGGGGAAGAGGAGGAATAGGAGGAGGAAGAGAAAGGGTGTGGGTGGGGGAGGAGAAGGAGGAGGACAAAGGGTGGGGAGAAGGAAAGAGAGAGGACGAGGTGGGAAAGTCTCGAACAATAACAGACATAATTAAGTAAATGGAGAAGGAGTTAATAGATGAAGACTGAAAAGACAGAAGACAGAAGGTAAGAAAAAACAGAGGCTGAATTATAGGAAAGAAGGAGCGCTGGAACAAAAGCAGGAAGGAAGGTACGACAGTCAGGGAGGTAGGCTTAATGAAGGAAGGAGGGAAGGAAGAAAGGAAGGAAAGAAGGAGGGAGGGCAGGGAGGAGGGAAAGGAAGGAGGGAAAGGGCAGGTTGGGAGGCAGGTTTTAATAAAGGGGAAGGAGGGAGGGAAGGAAAAAGGGAAAAGGGGGAAAGGGAAAGGAAGGAAGGAGGGAAGGAAGAAAGGAAGGAAAGAAGGAGGGAGGGCAGGAAGGAGGGAAAGCAGGTTGGGAGGCAGGCTTCATGAAGGAAGGAGGGAAGGAAGGAAGGAGGGAAGGGGGAATGAAGGAGGGAAGGAAGGAGGGAAGGCAGGTTGGGAGGCTGGCTTAATGAATGAATGAATGAATGAATGAATGAAGTAAAGAAAGAAGGGAAGGAAGAAAAGAAGGAAAGAAAGAAAGAAGGGAAGGAAGAAAAGAAGGAAAGAAAGAAAGAAGGGAAGGAAGAAAAGAAAGAAAGAAAGAAAGAAAGAAAGAAAGAAAGTAGGGAGGCAGACGGAGAGAAAGATGGAAGGGCAGGAAAGAATATGTAAAGAAGGGAAAGCAGTCATATGTAAATAAAGAAAGACGTGCAAGCTTGGGGGCAAGCGGAAGGCAAAAAGGAAAATAAGAAAAAGAAAAGAAAAAAAGAGGCAGAGTAAGAAGGAAAGAAAAAAAAAGGTAGAAAGGGAGGTAGACGTGAGAAGGGAAGGAGCGAAAGACAGAAAAAGGAGGCAGGCGTAGGTAGGAAAGGAATCGAACGACAGGGAGGGAGAAAGACGAAAGAGGGAAAGAACAGAAAGTGCAAGAAGTGAAGAAGAGAAAGGCAGAAAAAGGGAGGCAGACGAAAGAAGTGAAGAAGAGAAAGGCAGAAAAAGGGAGGCAGACGAAAGAAGTGAAGATGAGAAAAGGCAGAAAATAGAAGCAGATAAGAAGGGCAAAACAGAAAGGTAGGGAGAGAGGCAAACGCAGGAAGGGAAGAAGCGAAAGGCGAGCGTCACAGGAGGAAGGACCTTCGAAAGCAGCGCGGCGCGACGGTGTGACTGCGTAACGTAACGGGCTCGGTTCACGGGGCAGTCATGACCCTTGACTGGGGGATGGGGGAAGGGCCAGGGGAGGTGGGGGAAGGGCCAGGGGAGGGGGGGAAGGGCCAGGGGAGGTTGGGGAAGGGGGGAGCCAGGGGAGGTGGGGGTCGAGGGAAGGTGCGAGAGAAAGGAGAGGATGGAGGAGGATAAGGAGGGGAAGAGGGGAAGAAAAGAGTGGGGGAGGTAGAGAGAGAAGGAGAGGGAGAGGGAGAGGGAGAGGGAGAGAGGGAGGGAGGGAGAGAGAGAGGCAGAGAGGGAGGGAGAGAGAGAGAGAGAGAGAGAGAGAGAAGAGAGAGAGAGAGAGAGAGAGAGAGAGAGAGAGAAAGAGTAGGAGAGAGAGAAAGAGTGAGAGAGTGAGAGAGAGAGAGGAGAGAAGAGAGAGAGAGAAGAGAGAGAGAGAGAGAGAGAGAGAGAGAGAGAGAGAGAGAGAGAGAGAGAGAGAGAGAGAGAGAGAGAGAGAGAGAGAGAGAGAGATAAAGAGGCAAATAAAGATCAAAACGGAGAGGAAAAAGGGGGGAGAATGAGAGTAAACAACATGACAAAAAGAGAGAAATGTCAATAAATAGAGAGACAAGGAGTTTACCATCTTTACCACATGCAAAAATCGACATCACCTCCTTCCTACATCTCCGCTTCCCCCCCTCCCCCTCCCCCTCTTTCACGTTACGCACGCCCACGCCTAAACCCGTATCGCCAACACCCACTCACGCTCACTGTCACCCATGAGGGCGCGAGAGACAATAGATTACTCACTATACATTTATTTCCTTCTCTCTCTCTCTCTCTCTCTCTCTCTCTCTCTCTCTCTCTCTCTCTCTCTCTCTCTCTCTCTCTCTCTCTCTCTCCGTTCCACTTCTCGAATGTTATTCCTCTTTACCCCCCCCCCCTTTTCTCTCTCTACCTCAACCCTTATTCAGACCTAATTAGGCGAGTCGACAGATAATGACGTCAGCACAAAAGTGGGCGTGGCCTGTGGGCGTGTCGGGTGCATTACCGTGGAATATGTAATGTATTTCATTCGGGCGTTTGAATGGCAAGGCGAACGAGGCAAATCATGACGATAAAAGACTGAAAAGAGAAAGAAATCAACCCGAAAAAAATCTTAATCGTTTATCAATCTTTCCTTGGGCGATTTTAAACGTACTTTTTCTATACTTAAAAAAAAAAAATAGAAAAAAAAATCTTAGTAACACATTATGTATCACGAAATGTATAAATGGGAGGGAGGGGGCGGTAATAAATAAATGAATTAGGTTTAAAGTTAGGTCAGTCCAGATTTTGTGCAATGCGGAGTGGACGAAATTAGACAATGCCCCAGACAATACATCTATCTACGGTCTATTGCAACTCTCAAAGTTGACAATTATCCTATCTTATCTATCAAATCGTTTTTTTTCCCTCTCTCTCTTAGTGCGTGTATAGAGAGAGAGAGAGAGAGAGAGAGAGAGAGAGAGGGAGAGAGGGAGAGGGAGAGGGAGAGGGAGAGGGAGAGAGAGAGAGAGAGAGAGAGAGAGAGAGAGAGAGAGAGAGAGAGAGATGACATAACCGTAACACATCGAGGCCACAAATAAGCGCACTTCAGAGGTTTCCTTCTCTCCAACTTGTGTCCCCCCCCCCCCTTAGACGCCCCCCCCCCTGCGTCACTTTCTCTTGGGTCATATTCTCTCCTTATTTTTATTTATCGCTTTATTCGTTCACTTTTGGTGTGTGCGTGTGCTTGTGTGTGTGTGTGTGTGTGTGTGTGTGTGTGTGTGTGTGTGTGTGTGTGTGTGTGTGTGTGTGTGTGTGTGTGTGTGCATGTGTGTGTGCATGTGTGTGTGCATGTGTGTATGTATGTGTGTATGTGTGTATGTATGTATGTATGTGTGTATGTATATGTGTATGTATACGTGTGCGTGTGTCAGCATGCGATCGCGCATGTATGTTTGTGTGCGCGCGTTCGCCCGCAAAATACATCACCCAATCATGAAACAAATAACAATTGTTTGTTACTTTTGCTATTCAACCCCCTGACTATGCTATCACCCCCCCCCCCCCGTTTGTTTGTTCACCTATCTATGTTCAGCAAATTAATCCGGTAGAGAAACTTCATCCGGTTTCCCTCTTTTTTACGTTTTAGTTATTTATTAATTTATCAAGTTATCCATTTTCTAAAAATATTCTGCACAGGCGTTGCTTCCTCAAAATTGCACTGCTTAAAAGTTGCTGCATTTGAGGGATGTTAGCACTCGTGGTATCCAGAACTGTTTAAAAAGCGGCACGTTCCCGAGGCTTAACTTTCACGGGCACTGCGTACTTTTCGCGAAATAAAGTTGTTATACTGTGTCCGTGTTTCCTTTATTCAGACTAACAAATCCAACAGGGAAATTACTCAACCCCTTTCTCTTTCTATATATACATATATGCATATATATATATATATATATATATATATATATATATATATACACATGCTTATATATATGTGTGTGTGTATTTGTACACACACACACACACACACACACACACACACACACACACACACACACACACACACACACACACACACACACACACACACACACACATTAATGCAGACGAAATAATCGGCCAATCATATCTAATCACGTCAAATTACAGAAAATATAGAGTCACTGACCCCGATAAGCTATTATATCTACTACAAATTGGCACCCTCTTTTTAAAATCCGTTAACTGTTTTTTTTTTTTTTTTAATTCATCACCTCATATTTTCTACACCAGAATACATCCTTTAAAGACATCATATCTACTCTACACCACCATAATCTTGGAAGCCATCACATCAGCTACACCATACCATCATACTCTGAAGTCACAGCCACAACACCGCAATCCGGGAACTGCTCTGACGTCATC
>NC_061825.1:14901292-14906292 GCF_019202785.1 Penaeus chinensis
AGCAGCTGTAGTAGTTATAGAAAATAATATCAATAATAATGAAAATGCTATAAAAAAAAAAAAAATAACAACACTGACTAAAACAAACAAAAAAAAAAAAACAATAACCACCATAATAATAAATAACAATAATAGATTTTATTTAGATTGCTTTTCGAAACTGGATGATACCTCATTTTGCCTTCACTCGTGGACGACTTCGTAGCTGGATCACGAAAGGAGTAAGAGGCGACTCAGCAACTGAGAAGAAAGGGAGGGCATGAAGGGGGGGGGGGGGGGGGAGAAAGTGGAGGAGGAAAAGGTGGTGGGAAGGAGGAGGAGGAGGAGGAGGGGAGGAGGAGGAGGGAGGAGGAGGGAGGTGGAGGAGGAGGAGGGAGGGAGGGGGAAAGAAGGAGGGAGGAACTAAGGAGGAGAGGGAGGGAGGAGAAGGAGGTGACGAAGGAGGAGGAGGAGGAGGAGAAGAGGAGGGAAGGAGGAGGAGGAGAAGGAGGAGGGAAGGAGGAGGAGGAGGAGGAGGAGGAGGGAAGGAAGAGGAAAAGGAGGAGGAGAAGGAGGAGGGAAGGAAGAGGAAAAGGAGGAGTAGGAGCAGGAGCAGGAGCAGGAGGAGGAGGAGGAGAAGGAAGGGGAGGAGGAAGGAGGAAGAAGATGAGGGTTGGAGGAAGAAAAAGAGGGAAGAGTGAAGAGGAAGAGGAGGAGGAGGTGGAGGAGGAGAGGAAGGAGGAGGAGGAGGAGGAGTAGGAGGAGTAAGAGGAAGAGGAGGAGAAGGGGGAAAAGGGGGAAGGGGAATGGGAGGGGGGAGGGGGGGAAGGGGAGGGGGAGGGGGAGGAGAGGAGGAAGAAGGGTATGGAGAAAAGGAGGAGGGAGAGGATGAGTGAGATTAATAATAATTATCGGAACGATGAGGGAGAACAAAGAATGGAAATTGGGACCGGAAGAGGGAGGAAGGAGGAGGAAGACAAGGAGGAAGACCTCCACCACAGTACCCCCCCCCCCCCGTCGCCGTGAGCGCCAGCAGGTGGAACTGACCGTCGTGTGCGGTTATCTGTGGGAACTTCCTCACTCACACGTACACTCACTCACACATACACACAATTTCACACACAAATTTCACACACACACAACACAAATTCTCTCTCTCACACACACACACACACAAACACACACACACACACACACCACCACACACACACACACACACACACACAGAGTCTCTCTCTCTCTCTCTCTCTCTCTCTCTCTCTCCATACACGCACTAAGAGAGAGAGAAAAAAACCGAAGGGATGAGGAAGAAAGGGGACATGGTGAGGGGGGCCAACTCACGCCCCCTCTCCCCTCCCTCCCTCCCTCCCTCTTCATCAGCCGTCTGTCGCGTTCTGTACTCACCGGTCAAGTGTGCGACGTCCTGGGCCAAATACGAAGCTCTTTCCTTCTGTCTTCCCTCCTCTTCTCTTCCCTTTTCACACGCTCCCCTCCTCCTTCACTCGTTCACTGCCTTTCCCCCTTTTCCCCTCTCCACACGATTCACATAAGCGCACAGCGAGCCAATGCACCCTCCCGTCGCACACACACGCGGGTTTTAAAATCGTCCGGCCTGGGCCTCTGTTCCGCCTCCCTTCCACACAAACCGCGGCCCTCTTCCACCTTCCTTCCACTCGAGGCGGCTCCTCCTGCTCCACTTCCACCTCTCGCGACCCACTCTCCACCGCCTGCTTCCCTCGCCGACGAAGCGCACTCAGAGCGGACGCTAGCGGACCGCACACTTCCTCACGCGCCGGTCGCTGCACACCGAGTGGCGGCGATCGGGTCTACCTGGCCCGTAACACGCCACCGACGCCGACGCAGCTACCGCTACCACCCGATACCGCCGCTCACCTGCACGGGCACGCACTCACGCACGCACACACGCTGTCACGCGTGCATGCACCCGCAGACACAACGACGACGACAAACAAGCACACACGCGCGAGCATGAATGCAGTTACACCAACGTACACTACTTCATTTAGCTTTCCTGAACGACTTATTATGAAAAAGATAAAAAGATTATTTAATAATAATAAATGCAAACCAAAACAATGCTTATAATAATGGACCTAAAGAATATTAACAACGAGGATAATAATGGAGTGATGATGATAATAATGATGATGATGATAGATGGTAACGATAAATGGTAATAATGACAGTAATAAACACAAATTTCATTATAATTGCGATGACTATGATAACGAAGACGATGATAATAATGATACTGATGATAATAATAATAATTATAATAATAATGATGATGATATATTGATGATGGTGATGATAATAATAATAACAAAATAATAATGATTATAGTAATGTTAATAGCAATAAATGGACAATAATAAGAATAACAAAAATAATAATCAAGACGACAACAATAAACAAAGGTGAAAGCAAGAACATAAATTTATCATTTCTGTAATACCAACAACATAATAAAATAAATCTGCCTTCACCTTCAGAAAGCGGAGACGACCCGTTACACCTACTCATTAGGCCGACGGTCAACAGATGCCAATGGCCATACTTGGAGGAAGGAGGGAGGTGGAGGAAGGAAGGAGGGGATGGAGGAGGAGGAGGAGTGAGGAGGAGGAGGAGGAGGAGGAGAAGAAGGAGGAGAAGGAGGAGGAGCAGCTGGAGGAGGAAGATGAAAGAGGAGTAAGTAGGAAGATGAGGGATTGGAGGAGATGGAGGAGATGGAGGAGATGGAGGAGGGAGCGAGGAGGAAGGAGGAGTAGTAAGTAGAAGATGAGGGTGGAGGAGATGGTGGAGGAGGATGGGAGGGAGGAGGAGGAGGTGGAGGCGGAGAAGGAGAGGAGAGGTGGTGGAGGCGAAGAGGAGGAGGGGAGTGGTGGAGAAAAAGAGGGAGGAGGAAGTGGAGGAGGAGGAGGAGGTGGAGGCGAAGAGGAGGAGGAGGAGGAGGTGGAGGCGAATGAGGAGGAGAGGAGGAGGTGGAGCGATGAGGAGGAGGAAGAGGAGGAGGAGGAGGAGGTGGAGCCGAAGAGGAGGAGGAGGAGGATGGTGGAGCGAAGAGGAGGAGGAGGTGGAGGTTGGGAGGTAGGAGGCGCGGAGAGGAGGAGGAGGGAGGAGGTGGAGGCGAAGGAGGAGGAGGAAGAGGTGGAGGAGGGCAGGGGAGTTGGGAGGCGAAGAGGAGGAGGAGGAGGAGGAGGAGGGAGGAGGAGGAGGAGGAGGAGGAGGAGGAGGAGGAGAAGAAGAAGGAGGAGAAGGAGGGGGAGGAAAAGGGAGATGGAGATGGTGGTGGTGGTGGTGGTGGTGGGTGGTGGTGGTGGTGGTGGTGGTGGTGGTGGTGGAGGAGAAGGAAGGGAACGAGAAGGAAGAGGAGGAGTGTACGAGGAGATGCAGATGAGGGGGATGAAAGAGGAGGAAAATGGACGAGAAAGAAGAGGAGGATGGAGGAGGAGGATGGAGGAGGAGGAAGACGAGTAATAGGAGGGGGTGAGGAGGAGAAGGGCGAGGAGGAGGAGGAGGAGGAGGAGGAGTAGGAGGACGGTTGAGGAGTGGGAAGGAGGAGGCGAAGGGGAAACGAGGAAGCGAGTAGGAGGAGGAGGAGGAGGAAAAGGAGGTGGAATAGGAGGAAGGAGGAGGAAGGAGGAGGAAGGAGGTGGAATAGGAGGATGGATGAGGAGGAGGAGGAGAGGGAAGCAAGGATGTAATGGAAGGAGCAACCGCGGGATAGGAGAGAAGGTGTGAGTATGAGGAGGGAGGGAGGGGAGGGAGGGGGAGGGAGGGAGGGAGGGAGTGAGGGAGAGAAAGAGAGGAAAAACAGAAAGAATACAGAGAGAGAGGGGAGGAGGGAGGAGGAGGTGGTCGAGGTGAAGTAAAACGACGTCGAGGAGGGAGGATGGATGAGAAGAGGGAGATGTTAGAATGATTAAATGATGGTGGTGGTGGTGGTGGTGGAGATGGCATAAGTGGGGAAGAAGGAGGAGGAGGATGGAAGAGAAGGAAGAGGAGGGTGGAGGTGGAGGAGCAGGAGAAGTAAGAGTAGGAAAAAGATGGGAGTAGGAGGATGGAGGGAAGACGGAGAAGGAGGAGGGGAGGAGGAGGAGGAGGAGTGGGGAGAGGGGGGAGGAAAGCGGAGGATGAGATGGAGTAGGAGGATGGAGGATGGAGGAGGAGGAGGATAGAGAAGGAGGTGGAGGAGGGGGAGGAGGAGGGGTAGGAATAGGAGGAAGAAGAGATGGCGTAGGAGGATGGAGGAGGAGGAGGAGGAGGAGGAGGAGGAGGAGGAGGAGGAGGAGTAGGAGGAGGAACAGGAGTAAGATAAGGAGAAAGAGAAGGAAAAGGAGAAGGAGAAAGTGAAGGAGAAAGAAAAAGAGAAGGAGAAAGAAAAAGAGAAGGAGAAAGAGAAAGAGATGGAGAAAAAGAGATGGAGAAAAAGAGAAGGAGAAAGAGAAAGAGATGGAGAAAGAGAGATAAGGAGGGAGAGAGAGAGAGAAAAATAAGGAGGGAGGGAGGGAGGGAGGGAGAATGAGAGAGAGAGATAGGACAAAGAGGTGGGAGAAAGAGAGAAAGAAAGAAAGAGAGAAACACGTTGAGGAGGGAGAAAGTAAAAGAGGGAAAGAGGGAAGAGATGGGAGAAAGGAGAGCGAAGGAGAGGAGAAAAAGTGAGAGAGAAGAAAGGACGGGGGATGAGGAAAAGTGTATGAAGGGAGATGGTGATGGAAGGCAAGAGATCGAATAAGAACGGGGGTTGGGGTGGGGGGCAACGAGAGAAAATGTGAAAGTAGGAATGTGGATAAAGAATGGGTAGAGAATAGGTATGAGGAGGTAGACAGAAGAGTAAGAGACTGGAATTACGAGTCCCACTGCTACAGCTTCCCCCCCCCCCCCCGCAGTACACTTTTGACTGCCCTTGGGACTAGGGGAATTGACTCGAGGGTTATTGAGGAGGAAGTGAGGGAGGGGGGAGAGATAGGGGGGGGGGGGGGGGGGGGGGGGGGGGGAGG
>NC_061825.1:14913792-14916292 GCF_019202785.1 Penaeus chinensis
GAGGAGGAGGAGGAGGAGGAAGAGGAGGAGGAGGGGGAGGAGGAGGAAGAGGAGGAGGAGGAGGAGGAGGAGGAGGAGGAGGGGGAGGAGGGGGAGGAGGAGGAAGAGGAGGAGGAGGAGGAGGAGGAGGAGGAGGAGGAGGAGGAGGAGGAAGAGGAGGAGGAGGAAGAGGAGGAGGAGGAAGAGGAGGTGGAGAAGGAGGAGAAAGATGACTTAAAATAGGAGGAGGAGGAGGAGGAGGAGGAGGAAGAGGAGGAAGAGGAGTAGGAAGAGGAGGAGGAGGAGGAAGAGGAAGAGGAAGAGGAAGAGGAGGAGGAGGAGGAGGAGGAGGAGGAGGTGGAGGAGGAGGAGGTGGAGGAGGAGGAGGAGGAGGAAGAGGAGTAGAAAGAGGAGGAGGAGGAGGAGGAAGAGGAGTAGAAAGAGGAAGAGGAGGAGGAGGAGGAGGAGGAGGAGGAGGAGGAGGAGGAGGAGGAGGAGGATGGAGGAGGAGGATGGAGGAAGAGGATGGAGGAGGAAGAGGATGGAGGAGGAGGAGGAGGAGGAGGAGGAGGAGGAGGAGGAGGAAGAGGAGGAGGAGGATGGAGGAAGAGGATGGAGGAGGATGGCGGAGAAGGAGTAAGAGGAAGAAAAGGACTAGAACTAAGAGGAAGAAAAAGAAGAGGTAAAAGAAGAAAAGAAAGGAAAGGAAGAGGAAGAGGAAGAGGAGAGGGGTGGGAGGAGGAAGAGAAGGAAGGAGAGGAGGAGGAAGTGGAAAAGAAAGAGGAGGGAGGAAGAGGAGATAATAAAAGAGGAGGAGGGGCAGGAAGGAAAGGTCAATGTGGTGATGGTGAAGGAGGAGATAAAGAACTAGGATAAGGAGGATGAGGAGGAAGAGGAAGATAAGAAAAACGAGGAGGAAGAGGAGGAGGAGGAGGAGGAGGAGGAGGAGGAAGAAGAGGAAGAGAAGAAAAACGAGGAGGAAGAGAAGGAGAAGAAGGAGGAGGAGGGGGAGGAGGAAGAGAAGAAAAACGAGGAGAAGGAGGAGGAGGAGGAGGAGGAGGAGGAGGAGGAGGAGGAGGAGGAGGAGGAGGAGGAGGGGAGGAGGAGGAGGAAGAAGAGGAAGAGAAGAAAAACGAGGAGAAGAAAAGAAGGAGGAGGAGGAGGAGGAGGAGGAGGAGGAGGAGGAGGAAGAGGAGGAGGAAGAAGAGGAAGAGAAGAAAAACGAGGAGGAAGAGAAGGATAAGCTGGAGCAGAAGGAAAATACAAGGAGGAGGAGGAGGAGGAGGAGGAGGAGGAGGACGAAGAGGAGAAGGAGAAGAAAAACAAGGAGGTGGAGGAGGAGGGAGAATAAAGAAAATATAGGAGGATGAGATGGAATAAAGAAAGGAAGGAAATTAAGGAGAAACAGAAGAGGAGCAAGGAGAAATAGAAAATGAAGCGGGAGAAGCAGAGCGTAAAGAAGCGCCGGAGTAGAAAGTAAATAAAACCGACACTAATATATGAATACTGAAGATCGCCAAATGACGATTATATATCTATAGTATCTATAGTACTAATACAACTGTAGTGATCATAGTCATAGTCACGGTCTTAAGAATTGTAACTGTCACAGTAATGGTAATTGTAATTGTAATTGTAATTGTAATAATAATATAATAATAATAATAATAATAATAATAATAATAATAATAATAATAATATAAACAATAAATAATAATGATAACCACTACTACTACTAATAATAATAATAATGATAATAATGATAATATCATCATTACTATCACTGACATTATTGTTAGCCTGGCTATCATTACCATTACCTTTATTTGCTTTTTTGCCAAAAAAGTAACATCATACACTTTGTCCCTGTTCTTTTTTTTTTTTTATGACTGGAAGGAAGTAGGATTCAAAGGAATAAATATCAATATGAAATAACTTGTTCATTCAATAAACGAACTGATAAACCATTCGGGATAAAATGACATTTAACATTTCATTTCATTTCGGTGTTATTTGCAGCACATATGGAACAAATGAAATGAAACCTCTCTAACCGCCTTGGGACATACAATTTTAACAGGTCAATGAACAGCATAAATAGTAAAAAAGGAATAGAAAATCGTAAAGTTACTCCCACGAAACTGCGACAAGAACAAACTCAACGACTAGAAAACGACGCAACGATTTTCCGCTGAAAACTCGCCCACCTCTTCCGTCGCAATTTTCGAACCTTCTAGCATCTCTCGAACCCATAAACAGTGAATGAGTCACGCGGGGGCGTGCACACACATACATACACACACACACAAACGCACACGCACATACACACGCGCACACATTCGCACCATCACATGACCGCCCCCGCGCTCCGTTTTCTGTTGCTCTGGGTATACCAACAGAAAACGGAGATACTAAGCTAGCAATGCCTGCATACCAGATGTTCAACTGCCTTCTTGACAGGTGTAAAGAGTAAACTTAATCAATTGAGAGCTGTTGCAATGTGCGTTCTTTAGATGTCAAT
>NC_061825.1:14923792-14928792 GCF_019202785.1 Penaeus chinensis
TCCTGTTACTCCATATACCTGCTTATAAGGTGCATTGTCATTATCACAGTAACCATGAAGAATCAGTGAAGCGTTGCCTGGAATTGACTCCATGCCATTGATTATTGCTACGTGTGAAGTTTGTAGTTGTTGAAGTTTACCGTCCAAAATTTGCTTCATCATAAAAGGATCCAAGTGACTATCACTTTTGGCATTGTAGACTATATATGATGAATCTGTTGATATGATACATATAAGGTTTATGAGATATATTATACATTTAGTACATAATATATATTGAGTATATATACAGTTTACATGTATTCAAAACTAAATCTTTTGGATGCACATATATATATGTATACATATACATACATACATATATATATATATTATATATATATATATATATATATATATATATATATATATATATATATGTATACATATACATACATACATACATATATATATATATATATATATATATATATATATATATATATGCAATAAAATAAAACCTATTTAGTTTATAAACAGCTGTTCAACATAACTGCATTATTGATAACAAAATACATAAGCTACACTATGAAAACAAAAAAACATGCACAGAGAGATAAAACAAAATGTGAATAGATCTATGATATATGCAACCAATACAGCAACTTCACTAATGAAAAGCAAACTTAATTGGTGAAAGGATTCTTAGTCTGACTGTGTTTCATTTCATCTATGTATATGACTTACTTTGTCTATAACTTTGACCTGAACTATAGTGCAATAACAACTTCTCATAAAAATAATAGTTACCATCAAATGAAGCAGCAACACTCTCAGAAATATGCTGAACAAAACACATACTCTCTCGTTTTGTATCTTGAGGAACAGCAACCATTATAACTGCAGGTCTCAGGGGTGTTTCATCCATAATAGAATATAACTGTCCAATAATCTGTACCCAGACTTGTTTAGGCTGTGAGAATTCTGATACAAGGCATTTTAGCTTGATTTTCAGTTTGTCGTAAACATGCACATTATTTCTACAGGTGTTGCTCTTTGTTTCTGCAGAGGATGTGACATGAATTCCTTGGTTTAATGTCATGATTATAAGGAATAAGTATTTTATTATTAGCTTTTTATGTGCTGACATGGTATTGTGTATTTTTGTACGTGTCTCTGTGGAAAAGAAAAAATATTTGGTCAGTAAAACACAATGTGAATAAGAAAGCCAAAATGAAAGATATGTTAGTCGAATCCTAGATATATTGTATAAAATAATATAATTGACTACAAAAATTATCATCCTTCCAATATATGTTTTACATATATTTCCATCTACAAATGAACAGAGACACCGATATATATATATAGGCAGAGACATAGACGGAGACACACACACACTCTCTCTCTCTCTCCCACATTCAATATTAGTCACCACTTGCTTATTACTTTTTTTTCTCCCAAAAGATGCTTAACAATATTTTCTCACAAAGAAATGAGTATAAAATAAAACAGAAGACAAAAATATATATAAACCTTCCATCACTTGAAAAAATAGTTCTGGGCACCCACTTCACAGTTTGACTTTCACAGTAACAAACATTTCAATAGTAAATTTACTATAACTCTAATCTTAACCTGGAAAGTACTATATTATGTTCAGCACTAAAGCACTTATCTTGCAAATAACAGATCTAAAGTCCAATGACAAACTTATTACATATCACTAAGATCTAGAGATAAGATATGGCGGTCTTGTTATGTGGGAAGACCATATGATGTGTTACTAGGTTTTCCATTATCAATGTATGTTTTAATATGAAGAAAGATGCTATATGGTACATTTTATGTTTTTGAATTAAGGTACACATTTATTCAGTGCACTTGTCTTCTTTCTTCATTTGGTGCCGAATCAAGTGACATTGGCAACCCGATGATGCCAATACTCTGCATCATCATGGTATAACTTGGCAAAATACTCAGTGGTTTGCCATTGTCTTCTGAGGGTATACTGTGAGAGAGTACCATTCTCCTTCCCAAAAGCTCTTCCGCTAGAAATATAACTACCGTTGGCCTTCGGTATCGTAGCTCATCCACCTTCCCCCCTGCTTTGGTATCAATGGATCCACTGTTGGCTGTCATCCCTAAACCCTAAGTTACCCAAGGGCCCGTTGGGTTTTAGTGCACCAACTGCACTCGCCTATCACAACATGATTAATAATAGTCATATGAGTGCATTTTATAGCAGTTAGATGGGATTGCCTAACTCCATGCACAATCTTCACACGCTGCCTGGATGCAGTTTAGTGCAGTTACAGAATTGTTAATATTCATATATAATTTTTCTTACATATGCATATGGACTTACATACTAAAAATAGGGAATAAACTACTCTCTTATTTGTTTCTGCCAAATCTAAAGTTTGTGAACTTTGATTCAGGCAGACTGGAGCTAGCAAGACAAATACTTTACTGAACACTTTTTTTTTTATCAAACTTCTATAATTTGGGGTCGTTTTCTGTCTTGGCTCAGATATTACATATCCCATTTCTTTCTTTTTAATAGATTCAATTGTTTGGGTAACTTCTTTGCCACTGTTCAGGTATACAACTAATACAGGGTATCTGTATTCAATTCAAACTTTTTCCTCTGCAGCGTTATAACAATATCTAAAATTATTTAGTCAAATATCAATTTTTTTGTGGCCGCAAATATCAGAATCTAATTATATATCAACCCTAAAAAACACTGGGTTTATACTGTACTCACTAAACATCAAGAAAGCACATGATACACAGGTATAGAACTGAGATATACAAATTTCCATTTACTCTGGCTAACCTTCAGGTCAATTACTATTCACTGGAATACATGCATTACATGTGCTATCATACACAATTAAGTAAACTTATAGTAATTTCAGATAAGCAGTTTGGGCAGTTTGATTACTTAGATCAATCATTTACATCCACAGAAAAAAACAAGAAGAAGAAGAAGAAGAAGAAGAAGAAGAAGAAGAAACAATGTGAAGTACCATCAAAGCACTAAAATAATACAATGATGATGTCAACAAAAATAAATAAATAATTATAATAATTATAGATGAGCAAAAGGTCATAGATAATCTCCTGGGAAATCAAGTAAACACCAATAACATAACAAAGTCATATATAATCTCACGGGAAATCAATTAAACGCCAAAAATATAACAATATTTATTATCAAAGGATGTAGTAGTGAAATCAGGTGAACACAACAATACTTAATCTTTAAGACTATTTATGGTAACGGAAACCTGCAAATATGTACTTCTAAGAAGACCTTTTTAATTTTTTGTTTGTTTTACAAATGATTTATAAAATAAGAGAGAAAGGGGTGGATGCACTCTGAAAAGAAAGAGGAAGCCAGTTTTTATGAATAAACATGTATGATTAAAGATTATCTGCTCTTTGTATTAATCTAGCCTAATCAAATTAGGTAACTAAAAAATAAAAAAATAATGATAATAAACTGTGATGGTATTACTAAGAAATGATAATAAAATACAAATAACAATGATGATAATAACAGCAATAGTAATGACAGTAATTATAGTAATAGTAATGAAAACAATAATAGTAATAATAATGACAACATAATAATAATGTTAATACACATCATAATAGAAATTAAAAAATAATCAAATAAGCTGAGGTACTATGAAAAATTTTGTGCATATAAAAATTAGGTATAGTAAATACAAAGGTTTTCAAACAAATGATAATTCACAAGAGAAATGATGTAACAAACAATAGTAATAATACATCAGAATGAAAAATCAATCATACATTTATTCTCACATTCATCTGTATAAACACCCAAAATCACAAGGTATAACTGAAATTCACTGCATAAATTGCACTAAGAAAGTACCAGATACAGACATATAGAGTAAACTTTAATTTAACTGGGTCATTTAAGTAGAACAACAATAAGTGCTTTCTTTATCACTCTGCAGATTATTTCCCCTTTTTCATCCAGGTAAGAATTCTCTGACTACAGATGGCTACTTTATTTCACTTACGACTAGATAATAGCTTTATTCTTTGTGTAAATACAAATATCTGTAAGTCATGAAGCACCCTCTAACTATCAATTATTATGTATGTATCCAATGACTGACATCTTGTGCAACAACCTCTGTTGATGGATTGCAATTGATTAGATACACATCATCCACAGCCAAATATTAGACACCATAAACACAATCATGCTATCCCCACAAAATAAATACTTTTTTTTTTTCATTTACACACTAAACCAGCTAATTGGACTTTGATTACATCTATCAATCCTGTGCACAAAATCCACCCATAACACTGGTATACAGCTGTGGCATGAAAATCTACTAGAATACTGCAACACCTATCTGTATTCTGAAAGTGAAAACAATGTGAAGTGAAAGAACTTGAAACCACTGATGCTGGGAACACATGCTGTCCAGTATGGTTTTGTTTTATTATTTCTTTTCATAAGCTTTTAGTTACCAAAGAGTGAAATACTAGGGCTACCTGAGTTCACTTTTTCACCCCATTCCTTGAATTATTTTTGGAAAAAGTTTTGATTTCTATTACTATTATTATTCCAATCAGCATTACTACTTTTGTCATTGTTATTGATATTATATCAATATTAATAACAATAACAACAGTAATAGAATTTTTTTTTTTTTCTGAAAATTTAAGTAATTTGGTAAATAAGTCAGGTCAGGCAGCCCTATCAATTATTTGTGGATCCATCTAGACTATCTATAACATTTTATGAAACAAAAGTGTAGTGGGTACTACATATGTACATAAATTCCAAGCATCAACAGCTAAATTCATAACAGAATAAAAATGTAATTATATTTCATTTACATTTAGGTGAGATGGATTTAAAGAGATGAAACAGGATTAAAGGAAAGCTACTCATGTCAGAAAAAAATCTTTAGATTAGTCAAAACGAAAAGAAAAACTAAATAATTACAATAATAATCAGA
>NC_061825.1:14933792-14936292 GCF_019202785.1 Penaeus chinensis
CTGGGGTGTTTTATTACGTGGCGACGTTCCACACTTGTCATCGTGAATACTTGGTCGCCCTGTGGCTCTTGTTTCCCCCTTAGGCATCTTTCATATCTGAAATAAAAGGGAAGAGCTGTCTGTCAAGTGAAGTTTGTCTTTTTTCTTTTTCTTCCCCTAGCATAAGGAAACCTGTGATACTGCAAGGTAGCAATTACATTTAATATAGCATAGTGTTTTGTTTCCTGAAATTCTCTTATTTCCTGTCAAGTTGGCGGGATTCCACTTCACTTTGTTCTGGTAAACTGAAATTGGGAAATTGATAAAAATACAAACCAGAACAAAAATATTTGCATCTGACATTATTGTGTATATTCTTTGGTACTGTTACTATGCATGGCAAAGATGTATAATGCTATGGCAGGGTTTTCTGAAACTATAATCTGTATCTAATCTCCCAAGCATAACTAGTGTGAAGATTACAATTTGAAGAATGCTGGAATTCAATATTCTATATAAATAGAAATGAACCCGCCGGATGCAGGTGCCTCACAGCCCATTTGTTTACCAAAATCTTGGCATTAAGCATATTTGAGTGGCTACCTACCAGGTGTTTAGCTTGTAGGCCAAGCCCATGTAAACATTCATGTGTAGTATCAAGACTCCTTGCCTCCTTTTTGCAATGATACTATGCATAATTATTTTTTTCCTGCTTTGCTATTTTCTGAGATTATATTTGTCATCAATTATGTTGTAACAAGATGGTAATTAACTGTTTTTGTTGTGCAGACTCCATACTATCTCTCTAGTTAAATTGTAATTCTGTACAATAATAATAAGTACCAATGTATTTTATATTTTTTGTTGGGCAGGAATAGAATCTTGAGCACAGACATAGTGCCCTCCCTGGAGTTGGCGCTCTTCCTCGTTTAAAAGAGCCTATTCCTAAATGCCAACTGAGTCTACTCCAGGAGCTTGTCAGTGCAGGTATCAGCCGCCCTGAGATGCCGAGGAGGACGCCTCCTGCTCGGACGCCCGTAGATCCAGACGAAGATTACGAGGGCGTCTGGACGAGCACGCAGCCGAGAAGGACCTGGACAAGATCTGCGAGGACATGTGTTGGGCGAGTATGCCGCCGAGTTAGGCCTGGATGAGGACTATGAGAAAGTCTGGATGAATCCGAAGTCAAGGAGGACATGTGCGAGACCTTTGAGGATGGACGGATTTAACAAGGACCAGGACGAAGAGGGCAACAAGGACGAGCAGCCATGAAGATGGACCAGGGACAGCGCACGCGAGAACGATATGACTGGCAATTTTGGACCATTAAAGTTGGGTCACCCTTGAGACAAATCTAAGGCGCCTCGAGGGTGAGGCTTTGGTAGGTGGCTGAGCAATGCCATTAGACATAGGCCGTTTGCCATGTGGCTCGAAGTCCGGTACAGAACCATCGACTCAGAGAGGACTTAGATGACGAGTTTATCTGACCTTGTCTGACCCCTCAGTACGTGTCTAGTACCCGATGGGCTCAGGTCATATCACCAGCCTTCTGCCCCCCACAGGGCTGGTCGGCGGACCCGTGACCCCCGCACTTAGCGCTGACCTAAGACTCGTCTTGAGTGTTCCTATCATTGTATTGCACTCTTCTTCAATAAAGAGTTACATCCGTTATAACCACTATCACTGCCCAAACAGTCACAACTTATGTACTAAGGCTCTATAGCCTTAGTACATATATATGTGTGTGTCTGTGTATGTAATGTATATCTATTTGTGTGTGTGTGTGTGTGTGTGTGTGTGTGTGTGTGTGTGTGTGTGTGTGTGTGTGTGTGTGTGTGTGTGTGTGTGTGTGGGTGCGTGCGTATGCGTGCATGTGTGCGTGTGTGTGTGTGTGTGTGTGTGTGTGGGGCAATGGGAGTGGGAATCCGTTGTTTCAGATTTGCGTCCATTAACTCTTCTCTCTCTCCCTATCTTCCTCTCTCTCCCCTACCTCTTCCTCCATTCTCTCTTTGTCTCTCTCCTATATCTCCCTATCTCTCTCCCACCCTATCTTCCTCTCTATCTTTCTCTCCTTCTGTTCCTCTTTCTCTTTCTCTGTCTCTTTTTTCTGTCTGTTTCTCTCCCTCTCTCTCTCAACCATAAAAAAGGTGTAACTTTGATGTTTTTTTTGGCTAAGCACCATGATGAGGTTGCTGAAATGTATATTTTGGGGTTAACCCAATTGGCATGTATGGTAATACAAGTTAATTTATTGTGTTTACACATAGATGTCTCTAACGAGGATTGGTCACTAGGCCCTACTGATAGACTCTTTGCTGGCTGTGGAGCCAATTGTATGTAACAAAATTCATAAAAACTGCAGAGGACAGAAAATAAATCCAAAGCGGTTGGGTTAAAGGAGGTTTCTGCAGGTAGAGCCTCCAAAATACTACATATCAGTCAGGATTTGTATAATATTACTGTAACATATTATTATTATTCAGTATATATTTTTTGTATCCAGTCTGAATGCAGTCCAGTG
>NC_061825.1:14941292-14976292 GCF_019202785.1 Penaeus chinensis
CGTGTCCTCGGCTCCCTTCTGCCCAAACTCGTGGCCTTCGAGCACCTCGAAGGAGAGGACGAAGCCCCGGCCGGGACGAAACAGGCTCAGCCGAGGCCGCACGTCCGAGGGGGAAGCAGAATCGACGCCGGCGGAGGCGTGTTGCCCTTCGTGCCATGCGTCATCGCGCCCTACGACCAGTCGAACTCCTTTGCCACCTGCGTCAGGAGGAGGCTGGCGAGAAAGGGCTCCTTCTGGATCTACTTCATGGGGGACTCGAAAATCAGGGGTGTCTTCATGGAAATGCTGAAGCGCACCGACGGGGAATTTGACTATCGGATTGAAGTTAAGGTAAGATGCATATTACACGACAATCATACTCTTAATGCCACATGCTATGCTTATAAAATGCAATGTTATTGTCAGCCACATAAATTATTATATTTCAAAGTGAATAGGGTGGATCCTATTGTCATTAAAGGAAGATCAACTGTTTGTCCAGAACATTTTTTACATGAAGATGCTCATTAACTCAACATTATTATTATTAACTACAAAGAGAAATGTACAATAGTTTTTGAATATGTAAATGATAATATAGTGATACGAGGGCTCATGAGTGTATAGTGAAAAATACCATGAAATAAACATATACTGTCATTAGCTTGTTAACGTTGTAAAGTTTTTTAATGTAAGTATATATCTATTAAACCTAGGTGTGCCTGCATGTTATGTGAAAATATTTCTAAAAAGATCATTAATTGTCTGTTATTCATATGCACACTGCTTGACCACAACCGTAATGAAGCCCAAGTATCCGAACCAGACGTGGAGTTACGCAAAAATAGTATCGAGACAGGATTTTCGACACCAGGACATGAGAGTTACTTCCGCTGCTGCTGACGGCCTCGTGATCACCATGAGGTAGATTGCAAATTAAGATTTTGTTCATGTTGGAAAAAAAAGAAGATTATTGTGCATAATCCCAAGAGAGTGGTGGGAATATTAGTAATGATGATAAAGGTGGTGATAGTGATAGTGATGATGATCACCATGATAATGGTGATGATGGTAATGCTGATAATGACATTAACACTGACAGTGTTGACGATAATGGTGATGATGGTAATGCTGATAATGACATTAACACTGACAATGTTGACGATAATGGTGATGATGGTGATAAAAATAGTAATGATAATGATACAGGTGATGGTAATAAAAATTATGTTGATTGGTGATGGTGATAATAATGATGAATAATGATAATGCTGGTAATAATAATAATGATAATAGTAATAATAATCATAATAATAATGATACTATAACTAGTGGTGCTGTATATAAGTAATAATCAATATCACTGATATCATGACTGTAAACAATAATACTTCATGATCATAAAATATTGGTGAGTGCAGTAATGATAACATTAATGATACTAATTTTGCAACTATCATTAATATCATAATCATCACCATCTTTATCATTGCCATTATTGTTAAGAATACTCATATTAATATTTAACATCATCATTATCGTTATTACTATTATTAACAATGTTATCTATATTATTACCGTTATCATTATTATTATTATTATCATTATTATTATTATAATTGGTAGAGTTATCATTATTACTATAATCATAATTGCCAGTAATATTATCGTCATCCTCATCATTAACATTAAACGTTCGACCCCCACACACAAAAAAAAAAAAAAAAAAAAAAAAAAATTAACATCATTTGTTTATTTTTATTATAATCTTTTAATTAAATTTTTTGATGGATAAATCAGAACTGCCAAGGGAAACAGTTTTAGATGAAGGAGGTTCAACTTGTATTACATTTATTACAGTCACTATCAACACTACCATCAAAGAATGCCAAAACACCCCCCCCCCCAAAAAAAAAAAAAAAAAAAAAAATCTATATATATCTATATATCTATATATATGTATATATATATATATATATATATACTATCATGACAAAATCTTCGAAAAAATCGACACATGAAAAACGAAGACTCCTTATCCTTTCAAACACAAACTGATTCCGTAATGTGTTTCTCAGTTTCCGCGTATTCGTGCAGATGGAGAGACCTTCCAGGCTCCCAGACGAAGCGGAAGTGACGCAGCTGCGCCGCTGGGCAGACGGAGCTGACCCCCTGCCAGACATTCTGATCCTAGGTTAGTTTTGTTGGTGGTTGATGATGTGTTGTGTCGTGTGCAAATGGGTGAGGGAGATGGGTTCTAAATGGAATAAATATATATGCATTTTGTTATAGATCTCTATTTTTCAGCAACTGAGAACATTGATGATGTCTTAGACACTCTTGGCCCACTGCACTTTAGATTTATGAGATAGATAGATAGATAGAGAGAGAGAGAGAGAGAGAGAGAGAGAGAGAGAGAGAGAGAGAGAGAGAGAGAGAGAGAGAGAGAGAGAGAGAGATATGCATAAGGAGTTATAGTGTGCATATTTGTATATTGTATCTAACACACCTTAACGTGTATACTGAAATGAAATTCCGGTTTCAACCTTTTTCCTTATTATATATCTATAATAGTCAGGCAGTAGATTCTGAAGCTAAGAAAAGGCAGATGTTCAACAAATATTTCTATGGTGGTTCTGTATGAGTGAGCCTTAGCATAGCTCTATACTTATTCTTTATTATTCTGAGATATATATGCTTCCTTGGGGGGTAAATAATGCACAGCACTATATAGAAGTTTCGCCTTCAGGTTATACATCGTGGATGCTGCAGAGACACATGGAAGATGCGAATATCCTTGAACTTCTGGACGGGTTATTCGAGATGCACAAGGCAGTCGTACCTCATATTGTGAAGGTAGGGCGCGCCCGGTCTCAACTATAACTATTATTACTAAGATCATGCTGATGATACTTTAAATGTGTTAAAAACATTACCTTCGAGAACAGGGAATGTCACAATGCGTCCGATCTCAAGAAAGGAAAAACAGGAAACACGCCGCGAATCCTCGAGTTTTACGATTCGCCAAGTCGCTTTTTCATTCTAATTTGTGCTTACACATACCTAGATTGTTAAAACTTGTTATGGAAAAATTCCCGCTTTCAGCACCACATCATTGCTTATTTCTTAAAAGTGGTGAGTTGCCATTTTTTCCTTTCCTGAGATTGGATGGAGGTACATCGCTGGTTCATCAAGCCATGGAGCTATTAAGCCAGTATCTGCTCAAGATTGACTCAGTTTCGGTTATCAAGTGATCAAACCCGATTCGCTAACAGATCTCGCGGTCAACAAGGGTGTTGGTGCTGCCCCAGAGTCGCCCGAAGCCGCACGCCGCCATGATTAACGTGGGTTACTCAATCATCAACGTTCCTAACTTCGACTGGAGCGAGAAAATCTTTCTTCAAGAGGTGCAGAAACACAGTCGAAATCAAGGTGTTCCTCGCAGCGAAAAGCAACAGGACGACCACAGACCAGGACTCCATTCCGGGACGTTTCGGGACCATCTGATCCCTGGGACATCCACGCCGGGCCTGTGGTGGTGGGACTCGAGCCTCCCGATCAACCTGGCGGAGATCGAAGAGTGCAACGAGCTTCACCGCCGAGACCTGGCTGGCGACGTGGCTTACACAGGTCCTCGGCTCCAGTGCAGAGACATCCACCACGCTGGAGAAGAGACCGCTACAGACCTCGTCACGATGCTTTTTAACCTGATGTGTAATTCAGTCTTAAAACTGCACGAGAGTCTGTGCTGTTCATGAAAGCTTGTATCTTTGTGTTGGCTGCAGGAAATTTACGAGAGCAAAAGCAACTTGTATATATGGATGCAATGCCGATGCAACCAAAAGTGCATTTTCAAAAACTATTTTCATTATCTATTTTTATTTCTTACTATCCAGTAGCTAGGCACTGTATATCCTGGATATAAATTATAATAAGATTATTTTTTCTTCATAAGCTCAAGAACTACTGTAAATAATGTACAACAGTCTCTGAACATTATGTATTCTCAATAAAGAAAAGGTCTTTTCTATTATTCTGTCTTCTAGATAATAAAACAATACCTGAGATGGAGTACCTTATATAGTTTTCATGTTGTTTAAGAATGAAACAGGATAAAATACAATGTCAATTGTAAGTCGAAGTATGTACAAGTAACAACATGTAAAAGAAGAATGAATCGGGAACAGTAAGATTAGCCTCCTTGCCTCCATGGCCACACCCACTATTACCAAAGCCTTACTGTTACCCTATTAGTCTCTTGCTCTGATCTCATACTAATCCACGATAGTTTTCTTGCGGTCAGTCTACTTCATACTTTTCTCACAATATCGCTATTCCACTCCCTCTTCTATTGCCGGCACCAGATGCTATTATATTTTTAAATGTGCATCCGTTTTCGTTTCATATATTTTTTTTTTTTGTGTCAAACATATTTATCTTTGCCTTTTGGACTCATTCTTATCGCAGGCGCCTTCATAAGCCCGTGTAACATTTTACTCGTCGATGCAGTTGTAGAAGGAAAGTACTATAAACAAAATATATTTATTGGAAGACGAGAATATCAGTTTCGAAATCCGTACCCTTTCTCTGCTGGGGAAGGGGATAGTTGGTGAGGGGCCAAGACATGTAATTCCAAACACACACACACGCGCACCTGTATGCACAGTGTGTGTATGAGTATACACAAGTGTCATCTTCACGTGCAACAGAATGTCTCAGACATACCTAAGACGGAATTACATGCTAGGTTCAGTAACATGGTAACGAGATCAGAGGACGTGCCCGGTCCGGCGTGATGATTGTCCCTGCAGGCGAGAGGAGGACCTGTGTAAGCCACGTCACCAGTCAAGTCTCGGCGGTGAAGCTCGTTGCACTCTTCGATCTCCGCCAGGTTGATCGGGAGGTTCGAGTCCCACCACCACAGGCCCGGCGTGGATGTCCCAGGGATCAAATGGTCCCGAAACGTCCCGGAATGGTGTCCTGGTCTGTGGTCGTCCCTAAACGAGTGTAGCTCTTTGTCCTGTTGCTCTTCGCTGCGAGGAACACCATGACCCTGTGTGTGTGTGTGGACAGGTACGCGAGGGACGGAGGCACGACGGCCCTCTCTGTATGCTCGCATGAAGTGCAGGAACGTCAATTCACTCCATTCAAGGTTCGCGTTGCTGAAAGTCGCCCTTGTGTTGAACTTGTTCGGGGAGTGAGGACGAGGGCGGCTCTGGGACAGCACGATGACTCGCGTGGCCTTTGATATCTGTAGATGTATACGTTTGAATGTACGTAGATATTTTGTACGAGAATGCATAAACGCATGCACACACAGGCGAACACATACAAACGCACACACCCATATCTGTGTATTTCTGTAAAAATGTGATGTGTATATATATATGTATGTACTGTATATATACTACGATGTCTAGCTATTCTCTCCCCCCCCCCCTTTCTCTCTCCTCCCCCTCTCTCTTTCTCTCACTCTCCCTCTTTTTCCCTTCCTTTCTGTTTCTCCCTTTTTTCTCCCCCCCTCTCTCTCGCTCTCTCACTCACACATCCTCTCTCTCTCTCACTGTCTTCTTCTATTCATCCTTCTCTCACCTTTTCCAGACGAGGCACAACGTAGCGGTGCATCTCGAGCATCATCGCCAACACATCGTGTAAGGAGCGAGATGTAATATTGTCGTACAGGCGGGTCTGTTGCAGCATCCAGGAAGTGTAGCCTGATGATAATTACAATGATTCTGAAGATATTTGCAGAATAAAGGGTGTGTGTAGGTATGTGCATCTGTATCTGTCTACCTATCTGCATTTCTACACTTATACAAAACACATAGACACACAAGTGTGTGTTTGTATATGTATATATATATCCACACACACACACATGCGTGTGTGTGTGTGTGTACCTGTATATGCATACATACATATATACATGAGTGTATATATGAATATATATATATATATATATATATATATATATATAAACACACACACATACACTTATACATTATCTGTCTATCTCTATATATATATTTATTCATTTACATACATGTATATATACATATATACATATATACGTATATATATATTAACTTATATATATGTAAATACACACACACACACACACACACACATGTACACACACAGACACACACACACACTAATATATATATATATATATATATATATATATACACACAAGTTGTTACAGGTTTACCACAGTCAAAACGAGGTAGACTAGCATGGTCGTAATTAGTTTCATGTTTTTTTGCAAACGTTTCCATGATAAGTCATATATCCATCATCAGTGTTGTAATGGTGATTTTTTACACAGGTCTTTGTTATTTTATCAAATAAATGCAATGGATGCCTATTTCTTACGAAGAAGTTTTTTAAAACGCGTACGAGATGCCACTTTGATTTGTGTTCTAATGTAGTATATATATTTACCTTTTACCTGCCAAGTCAAGTACGTGGGTCCACCTCACGATGGGTATGTCACTCACTGCATAATGGAACACAAAAGCCAGTAATTTTGCACTGGACTACTGTTGAGCAGACCATCTTTCTCGGCCATAAGAGAGCGCTCTCAGAAGCACTCACATCCTTTCTCCAACACAGATTTCAATACTCTATCTTCTCACTCCTCACGCCTAGACCTCATTATCTTTGTTGATTCGTAAGATGAAACCCAAGCTAACAGCACCACTACCACAACCACCTTGTTTACCAACTAGCTGTTTTCACCCCCTGACTATCACCCATGTTAGTTTTTCATATCTTTTATCCTATTTTTTTTTCATTGTTTATATTCTTATATCTTTATTGTTTGATCACAGTTTATTTTTATCATTGTTAATGTTTTTGTTCGAACTATCTCTCACGTACCATTGTTGATTTAGAGAACCTCTGTATTTTGTTTATTGTCTAATGTTTGTTATTTTGGTTTACTATTACAACACTGATGATGGAGGTATGATTTATTTTTGAAACGTTTGCAAATAAACATGAAATTAATTACAGTCGTTATAGTCCACCTCTGACTTCGTTCTGACTATATATATGTATATATATCATATTATATATATATACATACACATTTATATATATATATATATTACATTATATTACACACACATATATGTATGTGTCTGTATATATATATATATATATATATATATATATATATATATATATATGCATATGTGTGTGTGTAGGTGTCTATACCGTGTGGGTGTTGGTGTATATATAAAAATATATATATATTCATATATATGTGTATCTATTTGCATATGTGAATACATACATGCATGTATATATTTATACACACACATATATATGTGTGTGTGTATATATGTACACACTCGTATACAAAGTCACACACACACACACATATATATGTGTGTTTGTGCAAATAGTTGTGTGTGTACATTTGTGAAAGTATGTATATATGCATACTATTTGTATATAAAGAACGCTAACTGTACATTCATATCTATCACTCGCCTATCTTTGTACAACCGACCAAATGCACGCATGTAGAGATGTGTACACTGAGTAAAAATATATACATTATTTAATGATTGGGTGCTTCACCCCCCCCCCCCCCCACCCCGTTTTTGCTCTCGCAATCAGAGTACACGATATGCTTATACATATAAGCACGTATGGATGTATGCATATACAGGGGTAGGCTTCTTGCCTCACCTACGATCAGCAGGTCGGGGAGATCCTCGGCGCCTTCGGACCAGCGCTGAAGCTGCCTCAGCTCCTTCGATTTCAGGAACTTGGATGGCTGGTGCTCCTCGAACATGCTGAAGCTGAAATGATGATTTGGAGAATGTTATGGCGAACGGTACTGGACAGTTTGTGTATACTTGTATGGAGATACAGGTGCATGTCTTCAGTTACATATATAAATGTATTCCTTAATTATATGGATGTATGGATATATGCCTGTACTTATAGATAATGGCGTATGTTTTACTTACATGTACGTGTGGATATTATGGATGTACTTATATGCACGTATATGCTTTCACTTATGAATGTATGTCCTATATTAAACGTCTGAATGTTTGCCTCTGTCTATACGCATGCATGTATACCTGCACTTATATGTACGGATGTATTCCTTACTTATAAGCACTTGCGGATGCATGTCTGCATGGATAAATGATCTAACCTCCCTTCTATCTCCTCCCGCTGCCTCGTCCCCTCTCCCTCCCCCTCACTTTGCCACAGCGCGAGCACCTTGGTCTTGAAACATACCTGTTGGTAACGCGCAGGCCTGGAAACAGCGGGGTCGCGGCCTCCATGGCCTCCCACCTCACCTCGCCCATTCGTCTGTTCAACTCTCTGAACGTCATGGTTTCGTTCTGTCAGCGTGGGTGACATTGATGGATACATAAATGCATATATGTATATATATTATATTCTATATATGTGTATGTATATATATATATATATATATATATATTCACGCACACTACACACACATACATATATGTTAGTATGTATGGACAAATGTATGTACATGGTGTATGTGTGCATGTGTGTATATCACTACACACGAGGGACAATAATAGCAACAATGTTGAATGAAATGTTGCTAATACGAATAGAGTATAACTTCCACACTACCGCAGCATTATTAGTATAAATAATTTACCAATGAAATACACACCTTACACTCAATCCTGTAGTGGAATATCTTGTCGGTCCGATCCAATAAATGCAGGAATATATTTCTAAGTTTGGAGTCCCCCATGAAGTAGATCCAGAAGGAGCCCTTTCTCGCCAGCCTCCTCCTGACGCAGGTGGCGAAGGAGGTCGGCTGGTCGTAGGGCGCGATGACGCACGGCACGAAGGGCAACACGCCTCCGCCGGCGTCGATTCTGCTTCCCCCTCGGACGTGCGGCCTCGGCTGAGCCTGCTTCGTCCCGGCCGGGGCTTCGTCCTCTCCTTCGAGGTCCTCGAAGGACACGAGTTTAGGCAGTAAGGGCGCCGAGGACACGATAATCGTCCGTGTCAGGTCCCGACGATGACGCCCTCTTGTGTACCAAGTGCCGCACCCCCCTGGCAACGGCCGCGATCTCTTCCTCGCCGTAGGTTACGACAGCCCTGGGTTTTGTCCCGGGTGTCTTGTTCGTGGCAACATGGCTGAAATCATTCTTGCTAGGAACGCCATTGATTGTGAATAGTGAGCGACACACATCAACGTCTGAAATCTTCGTGCTTGTTGTAAAGATCGTGGTAGGTCTGTAGTAACCTCCTTTTTCAGTGGATATAACTTTATAAAAACTCACTACTGTGAAACACACAAGAAGTACCAAAACTAAATGGTGATGCTGTAGTTCCATCGCGAGGGAAAAGGGAAAGCTGAACACCGAGCACCAGTTAGGAGGAACGTCCTCTAACAAATGGACCGTTGGATCCACAGTAAAACAATACTGATTTAAAAAATCGTATTAAACAGAACAAGCTCACCGAAACTACCGTTCAAAATTTGAAGATCCAACAACAATATTGGCTGACAATCTATAATGAACGATAGCTATTTTTAGGTTATTCTACTGAAGCTCTGTTGGCCGCCTTTTACCTGAATCTTGAGAGAGAGGAAAATGAATTGGAAATTCAGTCTTGACAATTTTCCTTATGTTCCTTTCCTTATACTTATTTTATCTACTTTTTTTTTTTTTTTTTTTTTGACAGAATAGTGATAGTGATAATAAGGAAAAACCTAATTTCCATGAAGTGTTGTTATTTGCCATTCTCGTCATCAGTAAGACTGTTCTCAGATTTATGATGGTGCTGAAAGTATAGCGAGCCACATAGCAGGAAGAAGACATTTATATCTATTTTTAGATACAAAATGAATTTCCGCGTCTATGTGTATTTACCGTTATTCCTAATAACTTGAATGATAGATTGCATTTATTTGTAAGTTATATTACAATAAAAACTGTGTAAGGAAAAATCAGATATCAATGCACATGCGCCTTACAGGAACGGGAAAGAAATATTTTCCAGTATGAAAGGGAGAGAGAGAAAGGGGGGAGATAGATAGATAGATAGATAAAGACACATACAGAGAGGGCTTGGGAGGGAGATCCACATAGGTATGAGAGACTGACGTAAATAATTAGGGGAGTTTAGATGCCACATGAAATATTATCATTGTATTGGTCCGGCGTAAGTTCGTCCGAGCACGAAACATCCTCAGCGCATCTGAGTCGGCGACGTCATCCCGCTTCATAGGGCATAAATACACTTGCCCTTGGCGACTACACATATGTACGCACACACGGTAAATAGATAGGGAAAATTTGGTATATAAGTAGACAGATATATCAATATATTCATATAGATGTACACAGGCATACACGAACACATAACACACACACACACATACACACACACATATGTGTGTGTGTGTATGCGTGTGTGTGCATGTATATATATGTATGTATTTGTGTACACACATACTACATACATACATATACAGTATATATATACATACACACACACGCGCGCGAGTTCTTTTACAGGTTTTGAATCAGTATAAGGGTGATGCAGTCTGCAAATAATGAATAGTTATGAAAATGCAAAACTGATAAGCAAATGATGAATCATGTAAATGATAGATAATAATGGATTCTTCCTCAAGTAATAAATTATTTTGCAAAAAGGCAATCTACTCTACGAAAGAGATATCGCTGTAAACATACTGTGCTACTGTTATATATATATATATTTTTTTTATAAATATCTCTTTCTCTGTCTCCCTCCCTCCTTCCAACTCCCCCCCCCCCCCCCCCACCGCGCACTTCCAAGTTCATCACAGCAATACCATTGAGACCCGATCGTCTGGGTCCTCGGATTCAAAACATAAGCCTCCTGTTCGAACCGTGGCCTACGTCTAGGATACGTCTAGGATGTAATGATGATAATGGTGGCAGTGATAATAAGGATATGTGATAGTGATGATGGTGGTAGTGGTGATGATAGTGATGCTTATGGTGAAAATGATAATAATTATAATGGTTATGATGGTCATGATGATACTGATGATGACGATAACAATGATGGTGATGATACTGATTATGGCAATAGCATTGATTGACACATACATGTGCATACATATATGTGTGTATGTGCATATGCTCGCTCACACTCTCATTTATTTATATGTATATATATATATAATTTTACTATCAAGTAGATACACTTTCCAGATCCTGAATGTATTATAAAAAATATTCCTTTCTTCATAAGTTCAAAGAGCATGGCAAATTATGTAGCGTAGTCTCTTGTTTCTCTATAAAGAAAACAAATCATTCTATTATTTTGTCTTCTGCCTAATACAGGTTTCATACTAAAAACTGTTGTTTAAGAATGACACAGGATAAAATGAAATATCAGATTTATGTCGATACGATACATAAAAACAAGGATGAATAGTTAACTGTAAGATTAGCCTCCTTGCCTCCATGACTACACACACTAATACCAAAGACTTTCTGTGATCCTACTAGTCTCTTCCCCTGATCTCCTACTAATCCACGACACCTCTTTCCTTCCTTTTACTACATTTTTTTCTCATCATTATCACTATTCTTTCTCTCCTTCTGCCGTTATCAACGCCGGATACTATATAATTCTATAACCACTTTTCAAATCTTTGCCTCTGTCTTCGTTTCAAACGCTCGCTATCGCATTTTTTTTTTCTCTCGAACATTTATTTTTGCCCTTTTGGACTCATTCTTATTACAGTCGCCTTCATAAGACCGATAGAACTGTGAAACATTTTACATTTCGATACATCTTCACGTGCAACAGAATGTCTCAGACATACCTAAGACGGAATTACATGCTAGGTTCAGTAACATGGTAACGAGATCAGAGGACGTGCCCGGACCGGCGTGGTGATTGTCCCTGCAAGCGAGAGGAGGACCTGTGTAAGCCACGTCACCAGTCAGGTCTCTGCGGTGAAGCTCGTTGCACTCTTCGATCTCCGCCAGGTTGATCGGGAGGCTCGAGTCCCACCACCACAGGCCCGGCGTGGATGTCCCAGGGATCAGATGGTCCCGAAACGTCCCGGAATGGAGTCCTGGTCTGTGGTCGTCCCAGAACGAGTGTATCTCTCTGTCCTGTTGCTCTCCCTGCGTGTGTGTGGACTGCCACGCCTTCTGTGAATGATTCCGGTCGAACTTTCCCTGACGATTCGGTCTGTGCCCGCTGTCCTGGGCTTCTGCCTGCTGCCCGTCGCGAGGGACGGAGGCACGGCCCTCTCTGAACGCTCGCATGAAATGCAGGAAAATTAATTCACTCCTATTCAAAGTTCGCGTTGCTGAAAGTCGCCCTTCTGTTGAATTTGTTCGGGGAGTGAGGACGAGGGCGGCTCTGGGACAGCACGATGACTCGCGTGGCCTTTGATATCTGTAGATGTATACGTTTTAATGTACGTAGATATTTTGTACGAGAATGCATAAACGCATGCACACACAGGCGAACACATACAAACGCACACACCCATATCTGTGTATTTCTGTAAAGATGTGATGTATATATATATATATTTGTATGTACTGTATATATACTACGATGTCTAGCTACCCCCCCCCCCCTTTCTCTCTCGCCCCCTCTCTCTTTCTCTCACTCTCACTCTTTCTCCCTTCCTTTCTGTTTCTCGACTTTTTTCTCCCCCCCTCTCTCTCGCTCTCACACACACACATCCTCTCTCTCTCTCACTGGCTTCTTCTATTCATCCTTCTCTCACCTTTTCCAGACGAGGCACAACGTAGCGGTGCATCTCGAGCATCATCGCCAACACATCGTGTAAGGAGCGAGATGTAATGTTGTCATACAGCCGGGTCTGTTGCAGCATCCAGGAAGTGTAGCCTGATGATAATAACAATGATTCTGAAGATATTTGCAGAATAAAGGGTGTGTGTAGGTATGTGCATCTGTATCTGTCTACCTATCTGCATTTCTACACTTATACAAAACACATAGACACACAAGTGTGTGTTTGTATATGTATATATATACACACATATGCGTGTGAGTGTGTGTGTACCTGTATATGCATATATATATATATATATATATATATATATATAAACATGAGTATATATATAAATATATATATATAAACACACATACGCACATATATATATATTTATTCATTTACATACATGTATATATACATATATACATATATACGTATATATGTACGTATATATATATTCACTTATATATATGTAAATAGGCACACACATGCACACACACACAGACACACACCCACTAATATATATATATATATATATATATATATATATATATATATAAGTTGTTACAGGTTTACCACAGTCAAAACGAGGTAGACTAGCATGGTCGTAATTAGTTTCATGTTTTTTTGCAAACGTTTCCATGATAAGTCATATTTCCGTCATCAGTGTTGTAATGGTGATTTTTTACACAGGTCTTTGTTATTTTATCAAATAAATGCAATGGATGCCTATTTCTTACGAAGAAGTTTTTTAAAACGCGTACGAGATGCCACTTTGATTTGTGTTCTAATGTAGTATATATATTTACCTTTTACCTGCCAAGTCAGGTACGTGGGTCCACCTCACGATGGGTATGTCACTCACCGCATAATGGAACACAAAAGCCAGTAATTTTGCACTGGACTACTGTTGAGCAGACCATCTTTCTCGGCCATAAGAGAGCGCTCTCACAAGCACTCACATCCTTTCTCCAACACAGATTTCAATACTCGATCTTCTCACTCCTCACGCCTAGACCTCATTATCTTTGTTGATTCGTAAGATGAAACCCGAGCTAACAGCACCACTACCACAACCACCTTGTTTACCAACTAGCTGTTTTCACCCCCTGACTATCACCCATGTTAGTTTTTCATATCTTTTATCCTATTTTTTTTGTCATTGTATATATTCTTATATCTTTATTGTTTGTTCACAGTTTATTTCTATCATTGTTAATGTTTTTGTTCGAACTACCTCTCACGTACCATTGTCAATTTAGAGAACCTCTGTATTTTTTCTTCTATTGTCTAATGTTTGTTATTTTGGTTCACTGTTACAACACTGATGATGGAGGTATGATTTATTTTTGAAACGTTTGCAAATAAACATGAAATTGATTACAGTCGTGTTAGTTTACCTCTTCGTTTTGACTATATATATGTATATATATTATATATACACATACACACACATTTGTATATATATATTACATTATATTACACACACGCATATATGTATGTGTCTGTATATATATATGCATATGTGTGTGTAGGTGTCTATACCGTGTGGGTGTTGGTGTATATATAAGAATATATATATATCCATATATATCTGTATCTATGTGCATATGTGAATACATACATGCATGTATATATTTATACACACACACATATATATATATATATATGTGTGTGTGTGTGTGTATGTACACACTCGTATACAAAGTCACACACATATATATGTGTGTGTTTGTGCAAATAGTTGTGTGTATACATTTGTGAAAGTATGTATATATGCATACTATTTGTATATAAAGAACGCTAACTGTACATTCATATCTATCACTCGCCTATCTTTGTACACCCGACCAAATGCACGCATGTAGAGATATGAGTAAAAATATATACATTATTTAATGATTGGGTGCTTCACCCCCCCCCCCCACCCCGTTTTTCCTCTCGCAATCAGAGTACACGATATGCTTATACGTATAAGCACGTATGGATGTATGCATATACAGGGGTAAGCTTCTTGCCTCACCTACGATCAGCAGGTCGGGGAGATCCTCGGCGCCTTCGGACCAGCGCTGAAGCTGCCTCAGCTCCTTCGATTTCGGGAACTTGGATGGCTGGTGCTCCTCGAACATGCTGAAGCTGAAATGATGATTTGGAGAATGTTATGGCGAACGGTACTGGACAGTTTGTGTATACTTGTATGGAGATACAGGTGCATGTCTTCAGTTACATATATAAATGTATTCCTTAATTATATGGATGTATGGATATATGCCTGTACTTATAGCTATGGGCGTATGTTTTACTTACATGTACGTGTGGATATTATGGATGTACTTATATGCACGTATATGCTTTCACTTATGAATGTATGTCCTATATTACACGTCTGAATGTTTGCCTCTGTCTATACGCATACATGTATACCTGCACTTATATGTATGGATGTATTCCTTACTTATAAGCACTTGCGGATGCATGTCTGCATGGATAAATGATCTAACCTCCCTTCTATCTCCTCCCGCTGCCTCGTCCCCTCTCCCTCCCCCTCACTTTGCCACAGCGCGAGCACCTTGGTCTTGAAACATACCTGTTGGTAACGCGCAGGCCTGGAAACAGCGGGGTCGCGGCCTCCATGGCCTCCCACCTCACCTCGCCCATTCGTCTGTTCAACTCTCTGAACGTCATGGTTTCGTTCTGTCAGCGTGGGTGACATTAATGGATACATAAATGCATATATGTATATATATTATATTTTATGTATCTGTGTATGTATATATATATATATATATTCACGCACACTACACACACATACATATATGTTTGTATGTATGGACAAATGTATGTACATGATGTATGTGTGCATGTGTGTATATCACTACACACGAGGGACAATAATAGCAACAATGTTGAATGAAATGTTGCTAATACGAATAGGGTATAACTTCGTTACTACCGCAGCATTAATATTATAAATAATTTACCAATGAAATACACACCTTACACTCAATCCTGTAGTGGAATATCTTGTCGGTCCGATCCAATAAATGCAGGAATATGTTTCTAAGTTTGGAGTCCCCCATGAAGTAGATCCAGAAGGAGCCCTTTCTCGCCAGCCTCCTCCTGACACAGGTGGCGAAGGAGGTCGGCTGGTCGTAGGGCGCGATGAAGCACGGCACGAAGGGCAACACGCCTCCGCCGGCGTCGATTCTGCTTCCCCCTCGGACGTGCGGCCTCGGCTGAGCCTGCTTCGTCCCGAGGTGCTCGAAGGACACGAGTTTGGGCAGAAAGGCGCCGAGGACACGATAATCGTCCGTGTCAGGTCCCGAGGATGACGCCCTCTTGTGTACCAAGTGCCGCACCCCCCTGGCAACGGCCGCGATCTCTTCCTCGCCGTAGGTTACGACTGCCCTGGATTTTGCCCCTGGTGTCTTGCTCATGGCAACATCGCTGAAAACGTTCTTGCTAGGAACGCCATTGATTGTGAATAGTGAGCGACACACATCAACGTCTGAAATCTTCGTGCTTGTTGCAAAGGACGTGGTAGGTCTGTAGTAACCTCCTTTTTCAGTGGATATAACTTTATAAAAACTCACTACTGTGAAACACACAAGAAGTACCAAAACCAAATGGTGATGCTGTAGTTCCATCGCGAGGGAAAAGGGAAGGCTGAACACTGAGATCAAGTGGAGCACCAGTTAGGAGGAACGTCCTCTGACAAATGGACCGTTGGATCCATAGTAAATACTGATTAAAAAAATCGTATTAAACAAAACAAGTTCACCGAAACTACCGTTCCAAATTTGAAGATCCGCAACAATATACAATAACAACATTGACTGACAATCTATAATGAACGATAACTACTTTTAGGTTATTCTGCTGAAGCTCTGTTGGCCGCCTTTTACCTGAATCTAGAGAGAGAGGAAAATGAATGAGAAATTTAATCTTGACAACTTCCCTGACGTTCCTTCCTTATACTTATTTTATCTTTTTTTTTTTTTTTTTTTTTTTTTTTTTTTTTTTTTTACAGAATAGTGATAGTGATAATAAGGAAAAAGCTAATTTCCATGAAGTGTTGATATTTGCCATTCTCGTCATCAGTAAGACTGTTCTCAGATTTATGATGGTGCTGAAAGTATAGCGAGCCACATAGCAGGAAAAAGACATTTATATCTATTTTTAGATACAAAATGAATTTCCGCGTCTATGTGTATTCACCGTTATTCCTAATAACTTGAATGATAGATTGAATTTATTTGTAAATTATATTACAATAAAAACTGTGTAAGGAAAAATCAGATATCAATGCACATGCGCCATACAGGAACGGGAAAGAAATATTTTCCAGTATGAAAGGGAGAGAGAGAAAGGGGGGAGATAGATAGATAGATAGATAAAGACACATACAGAGAGGGCTTGGGAGGGAGATCCACATAGGTATGAGAGACTGACGTAAATAATTAGGGGAGTTTAGATGCCACATGAAATATTATCATTGTATTGGTCCGGCGTAAGTTCGTCCGAGCACGAAACATCCTCAGCGCGTCCGAGTCGGCGACGTCATCCCGCTTCATAGGGCATCAATACGCTTGCCGTTGGCGACTACACATATGTAGGCACACATGATAAATAGATAGGGAAAGATTGGTATATAAGTAGACAGATATATCAATATATTCATATAGATGTACACAAGCATACACGAACACATAACACACACACACACACACATATGTGTGTGTGTGTATGTGTATGTATGCATGTATATCTATATGTATGTATTTATGTACACACACATACTACATACATACATACATATACAGTATAAACCGTGTACATAACCACGATTTCTGTATGAAAGAGCGTGGCTGCTTGCCACGTGGCTCAGCGAAAAGTAGCTGACGAGTTATCTGATCTTATTTGACCTCGGCAGACGCGCTCGCTCCCGGCACTTACTTAAGACTCGTCTCGTGTGTTACCATCTCTTGTTGTACTCTTCATAAATAAAAGAGTCAAGGCATCATACAACTATTACTACTCCTGCAAACCAATGTTTAAAGGCCCTCATCTATAGCCTTTACACAGTATACACACACACGCGAGAAAATGCAAAACCGATAAGTAAATGATGCATCATGTAAATGATAGATAATAATGGATTCTTACTCAAGTAGTAAATCATTTTGCAAAAAGGCAATCTACTCTCCGAAAGAGGTATCGCTGTAAACATACTGTGCTACTGTTATATATAATTTTATAAATATCTCTCTTTCTCTGTCTCCCTACCTCCTTCTCCCTATCCCCCTCCCCCCCTCTTTCTCTCTCCACACACTTCCAAGTTCATCACAGCAATACCATTGTGACCCGATCGTCTGGCTCCTCGGATTCAAAACATAAGCCTCCTGTTCGAACCGTGGCCTACGTCCAGGATACGTCTAGGATGTAATGATGATAATGGTGGTAGTGATAATAAGGATGGTGATGGTAATAGTGATGATGGTGGTAGTGGTGATGATGATAGTGATACTGATGATGAAGGTAACGTTGATGGTGATGATAGTGATGCTTATGATGAAAATGATATAATTTTAATGGTTATGATGATGATGATGATACTGATGAGGGCAATAACAATGATGGTGATGATGATGATACTAATGATGGCAATAGCATTGATTGACACACATACATGTGCATATATATATATGTGTGTGTATGTGCATACCCTCGCTCTCACTCTCATTTATATAAATGTATATATACATCTATAATTTTACTATCAAGTAGATGTACTTTGCAGATCCTGAATGTATCATAAAAAAATATTATTTTCTTCATAAGTTCAAAGAGCATGGCAAATTATGTAGAGTAGTCTCTTGTTTTCTATAAAGAAAATAAATCATTATACTATTTTGTCTTCTGCCTAATACAATTTTTTTGTTTTTTTTAACTAAAAACCTACAGCTGTTGTTTAAGAATGGTACAGGATGAAATGAAATATCAGATTTATGTCGATGTATTGGTATCACTATACATAAAAACAAGGATGGATCGATAACCGTACGATTAACCTTCTTGCCTCCATGGCTACACACACTAATACCAAAGACTTTATGTGACTCTACTAGTCTCTTGCCCTGATCTACTAATCCACACCTCTTTCCCTCCTTCTACTACATCCTTTTCTCATCATTATCACTATTCTTTTTCTCCTTCTGCCGTTATCAACGCCGGGTGCTATGTTTTTCTGTAACCACTTTTTAAATCTTTGCCTCTTCATTTCAAACGCTCGCTATCGCATTTTTTTCTCTCTCGAACATTTGTGTTTGCCCTTTTAGACTTATTCTTATTACAGTCGCCTTCATAAGACATATATAACTGTGAAACATTTTATTTGTCGATACATCTTCACGTGCAACAGAATGTCTCGGACATACCTAAGACGGAATTACATGCTAGGTTCAGTAACATGGTAACGAGATCAGAGGACGTGCCCGGTCCGGCATGGTGATCATCCCTGCAAGCGAGAGGAGGACCTGTGTAAGCCAAGTCACCAGTCAGGTCTCGACGGTACAGCTCGTTGCACTCTTCGATCTCCGCCAGGTTGATCGGGAGGTTCGAGTCCCACCACCACAGGCCCGGCGTGGACGTTCTAGGAATCAGATGGTCTCGGAACGACACTGAGTGATCTTTTAGTCGTTGGTTGTGCCTATGGTCGTTCAGAGAGAGTGGTTCTTCGTCGTCTGGAGCGCCTTTGTCCTGCGGTTCGTTCCTAAAATCACGATCTTGCGTGTGTGTGGACTGCCACGCCTTCAGTGAATGATTCCGGTCGAATGATCCCTGACGATTCGGTCCGTGCTCGCTGTCCTGAGCTTCTGCCTGCTGCCCGTCGCGAGGGACGGAGGCACGGCCCTCTCTGAACGCTCGCATGAAATGCAGGAACGTTAATTCACTCCATTCAAGGTTCGCGTTGCTGAAAGTCGCCCTTCTGTTGAACCTGTTCGGGGAGTGAGGACGATGGCGGCTCTGGGACAGCACGATGACTCGCGTGGTCTTCGAAATCTGCAAATAGATTCATTTGCATATACGTAGATGTTATATACGAAGATGTATATACAGATGCGCACACTTACACACAAACACGTACAAACGCATATACACATATCTGTGTATTCGTGTAAATATATGGTGTATATATGTATCAACATTTAAAGGTGCTGTATATATATGCCTTGATGTGTCTCTAGCTATTCTCTTTTTTTCTCCTCCTTCCCCTCCCTCTCGCTTTCTCTCATGAACACACGCGTGAACACACACACACAACCTCTCTCTCTCTCTCTGACTCCAATTCATCCTTCTCTCACCTTTTCCAGACGAGGCACAACGTAGCGGTGCATCTCGAGCATCATCGCCAGCACATCGTGTAAGGAGCGAGATGTAGTGCTGTCATACAAGTGGGTCTGTATCAGCATCCAGGAAGTGTAGCCTGATCATGATAACAATGATTCTGAAGATATTTGCAGAATAAAGGGTGTGTGTAGGTATGGGCATCTATGTATCTGTCTGTGTACAAAACACACACAAACACAAACCTAGACACACAAACACACACAAACACACACATATATATAAGTATATATATATAAGGGCGTGTGTGTGTACATACATATATACACATATATACATATACATACATATGTATATTTATATATAACATATACATATATGTATATGTATATATATATTAATTATATATATAAATTATATACATATGTAATATATACATATGTATATATACATATATATATATATATATATATATATATAAGCACATACACACACATATATGTATATATATTAATGATTCTTCATGAACATAACAGTAAAGTCAACAATGATAATATGAACAAAGTAAGCAAGTGTATATGCTACACAACATAACTGTAGTCTGTAGTATGATGGAGTATGTAGGTAAAATTATATAAGATGAAACTGAAATCTATACGAGGTTAAGGACACGATCATAAAAATGGATGCACCCAATATCTCTCTCTTTATATATACGTATATATACACACACATATATACACACACACGCATATATATATATATATATATATATATATATATATATTCACACACACACACATACAAATATATATGTGTGTATGTGTGTATACATATACACATACGTATATATACTGTATATTCATATGCATACATAAATACTCATATATATACATACATATATATACATATATATACACACGTACATATATACATATATATACACGAATACATACACACACACACACACATACATATATATATGTATATATGATATATATATATATATATATATATATATACATACATATATGTGTGTGTGTATCATAAACGCTCCCCTATGCGATCGTGCACGCATACACGGTCTACGTCTCCACATACTTCACACGTTTATTGTCATAAATGTCAATCAGCTATTCTCACCTGCGTTTTGATAAGACCGCCACATGAATCTGTGCGGTACTTCCGATAGCTCTTCTCCGCACAAATGTTTGTCCATTCAAGTTCGCCAGTTCATGCCCACAAGGCAGGGCCACACAAGAAAATGTCCGTGTACCCTTTTATATACATGCATACATGGGCGTATGCCATATATTCATGTTTGTATGGATATATGCCCGTACTTAAATGCATTTTGGATGTGTGCTTGCCTCACCTACGATCAGCAGGTCGGGAAGAGCATCGGCGCCTTCGGACCAGCGCTGAAGCTGCCTCAGTTCCTTCGTCTTCGGGAACTTAGATGGCTGGTGTTCTTCGAACATGCTGAAGCTGAAATAATTCTTTGGTGAACATCATGGCGAACTCTGTACCATGTCTGGACAGTCTGTGCATGCTTGTACTTATATGTAGGTATGGGTATGTGTCTGCACTTATATACGTATGAATGTATGCCTTGCTTATATGCATGTACTGATATATACAGTACTTATATGCAACTATAGATGTATGCTCTCTCTTCCTACTGCCATCCCCACCTTTATCTCTACCCCTTCCCTCCTCCCAGTCCCTCCCTTTGCCACATCACAAAGAACTTGGTCCTTAAACGTACCTGTTGGTGACGCGCAGGCCCGGAAACAGCGGGGAGGAAACCTCCGAATTCTCCCACCTCACCTTGGCCATGCTTCGTTCCAGCTCTGCGTACGTCAGGGTTTCGTTCTGTCGGCGGCGGTTAGATCATGGTTGACATTACTGAATACATACATACATATATATACATACACACACACGCACACGCAAACATATATATACACACACATAATGTATGTGTGTATACATACCCACCCACACATATATGATATATACACACACAGACACGCGCACAAGTGCCGCACCCCCCTGGCAGCAGCAGCGATCTCTTTCTGCCCCGGGTGTCTTGCTCGTGGCAACATGGCTGAAAACGTTCTTCTGTTCGCATTTTCATCCGATGTTTATTCAGCTGCACCGAACTCTACCAGACGCAAAACAATAAAATTTAAAATCAACATCAACTGCAACGATATAGACACCTTTAACTAAAATCCTCAGTTACAGCGATATATATCTTTAACTCCGCTGCCGCTGCCCTGCTGCCAACATGATCAAGGTCGGGCGACTGAGCAGGTGCTCCAACTTGCCCAAGGCTGGTGGAAGGAAGGCATTGCCCCCTTTCTCCTTCAAAAGAGGTTGCTGAAGTCCCGCTACCCCATTATACGGACATACGTGCATTAATGGATCTACAAGCACACACATACAAACACGCACACACATATATGAGTATATATATACATATTTATTATATACACAGATGTTTACATGTATATATATATATACATACACACACATTTATATTATATATTTGAATATATATACATGTACATATATATATTATACAAATGTATATATGCATACATATACATACATACATACATACATATACATATATGTGTATTTGCACGGTTGGTGTGTGTCACTGCATAAAAAGGACAGTAGCAACAATGCAAAGATAATAAGAATAGTACGAATAAGGCAAAACTTCCACACTATCGCTACCTTAATATTGCAAACCTTTTAGCAATGAATACACACCTTACACTCAATCTTGTAGCGGAGTATTTTATCGGTCCGTTTCAAAAAATGCAGGAACACGTGTCTAATTTTGGAGTCCCCCATGAAGTAGATCCAGAAGGAGCCCTTTCTCGCCAGCCTCCTCCTGACGCAGGTGGCGAAAGAGGTCGGCTGGTCGTAAGGCGCGATGACGCACGGCACGAAGGGCAACACGCCTCCGCCTGCGTCGATTCTGCTTCCCCCTCGGACATGCGGCCTCGGCTGAGCCTGCATCGTCCCGGCCGGGGCTTCGTCCTCTCCTTCGAGGTGCTCGAAGGACACGAGTTTAGGCAGAAGGGCGCCGAGGACACGATAATCGTCCGTGTCAGGTCCCGAGGATGACGCCCTCTTGTGTACCAAGTGCCCCACCCCCCTGGCAACGGCCGCGATCTCTTCCTCACCGTAGGTTACGACAGCCCTGGGTTTTGCCCCTGGTGTCTTGCTCATGGCAACATGGCTGAAAACGTTCTTGCTAGGAACGCCATTGATTGTGAATAGTGAGCGACACACGTCAACGTCTGAAATCTTCGTGCTTGTTGCAAAAGACGTGGTAGGTCTGTAGTAACCTCCTTTTTCAGTGGATATAACTTTATAAAAACTAACTACTGTGAAACACACAAGAAGTACCAAAACTAAATGGTGATGCTGTAGTTCCATCGCGAGGGAAAAGGGAAGGCTGAACACTGAGATCAAGTGGAGCACCAGTTAGGAGGAACGTCCTCTGACAAATGGACCGTTGGATCCACAGTAAAACAATACTGATTTAAAAAATCGTATTAAACAGAACAAGCTCACCGAAACTACTGTTCCAAATTTGAAGATCCAACAACAACATTGGCTGACAATCTATAATGAACGATAGCTATTTTTAGGTTATTCTCTGTTGGCCGCCTTTTACCTGAATCTAGAGAGAGAGGAAAATGAATGAGAAATTCAATCTTGACAACTTCCCTGATGTTCCTTCCCTATACTTATTTTTACCCTTTTTTGTAGACAGAATAGTGATAGTGATAATAAGGAAAAACCTAATTTCCATGAAGTGTTGATATTTGCCATTCTCGTCATCACTAAGACTGTTCTCAGATTTATGATGGTGCTGAAAGTATAGCGGGCCACGTACCAGGAGGAAGACGCTTATATCTATTTTTAGATACAAAATGAATTTCCGCGTCGATGTCTATTCACCGTTATCACTAATAATTTGAATGACATATTTAATTTATTTGAAATATGAGTTACATAACACTAACAAATATTGTTTTAGAATAACAGAAGCTGTGTAAGGAAAAATCAGATATCAGTAGACATGCACAATACGGGAAAGGGGAAGAAATATTTTCCTGTATGAAAGAGAGAGAGAGAGAGAAAAAGAGAGAGAGAGATAAAGATACATAGAGAGAAGAGCATAGCAGATATGAAACATCAGGAGTAAATACGCAAACCATATGTATGTGTGAAAGATTGATAGACAGGTAGATAAAGATGTCATTAAATAGATATTGACATACACCTGCATCCACACACACATGATTATATATATACTTGCATTTGTATAGACTGTACATATATACACACACATATTTAACACAAATGCACATACATCTCTCTCTATCTATCTATGTATATATTTGTCTATCCACCTATTTATTTATATGTGTATATACATGTGCACAAATATGTAGAGTGAATATGTGTATAAGCTATATATGTGCATAAATGTATACAGTTTATAAATAAATAAACATAATATATATATATAAATAGATATATACACATACGAGTATACGCCGTATGCCAATGATGAATAGTTATGGAAATGCATAAGTAACTAATGAATCTTGTTGTAAATGGCAGATAATAATAGATTGTCATTCCAAACGATTATCTATTCTACGAAAGACATATTATTGTAGATAATATAAATATTCTCTATCTCTCTACACACACACATATATATACACACATATATATATACTTATATTCACATATATACACACACACACATATACATGTAATATATATATATATATATATATATATATATATATATATATATATATATACGTATGTATATTTATATACATATACATATCTATACATACATATAATATTCATACATATATATGTATGTATATATATATACATATAAATAAATATATATACATACATACAATTATAAACATATATAAATAGATAAATATAAATATGGATATATATGCACACACATGTGCATACACACATTCATATTCTATCATACAGTACTCCCCGCATTTCCAAGTTCATCACAGCAATACCAGTGTGAACCGATCGTCTGGGCCCTCGGATTTAAAACATGTGCCTTCTGTTCGAATCGTGGCATACGTCTAGGATACATCTATGATATAATGATGATAATGATAGTGGTAGTGATAATAGTGATGGTGATTGTGATAGTGATGATGGTGATAATGATGATGAGGACAATGATGATACTGATACTGATGATAACAATGATGTTGACAATGATGGTGATGACGAATGTGGTTATGGTGATGATGATGGTGGTGATACTGATGACGGTAAAACTGATGGTGATGGTTATGATAAAAACGATGATAATTATGATGAAAACGATAATGGTAATTATAATGATACTGACTGATGACAATAACACTAATGATGATGATGACAAAAACACTGATGATATATACATACATACATGTGCATACATATATGTGTATATGTGTATACACACACATTTACACACACACACATACATACACAATATATATATATATATATATATATATATTTCTTACTATTTAGTACTACACTTTGTAGAACCTGACTAAGAATTGGAATATTCTTTTCGCCATAAGCTTAAGAAGTACTGTGTTTACCATAAGTTTTCTCAATAATGAAGGGGAAATATATATATATTTTTTTATTCTGTCTTCTAGTTGACAAAAATCTCAGAGATGCAATGGTTAGTATAGATCTCACACTAAAAACCTACAACTGTTGTTTAAGAACGGTTCAGGATAAAATAAAATGTCAGGCTTAAGCCGAAGTATGTATTGGTAACAACACACATAGAAACAAGGGTGAATCGAGAACCGTAAGATTAGCCTCCTTGCCTCCATGGCCACACATAATACCAAAGACTTTCTGTGATCCTGATCTCCTACTAATCCGCGACACCCCTCTTTCCTTCCTTCTACTACATCCTTTTCCTATCATTATCACTATTCTTTCTCTCCTTCTTCCGTTATCGACGTCGTATACTATTATATTTTTACATAACCCCTTCCTTTCTCTTTGCTTCCGTCTTCGTTTCAGACGCGCGGTATCGCATCTCATTTTGAATTTACTGTATATAAAATATATTTCTCTGTTTGAGAGGGGAGAGTTGTTGGGGGCTATGACATTTAATTCCAAGCACATACACGCACACCCACACATGCGCAGTATGTAAATATATTTTTTTTTTTATCTTCACGTGCAACAGAATGTCTCGGACATACCTAAGACGGAATTGCATATTAGGTTGAATAACATAGTAGCAAGATCAGAAGACGTGCCCGGTCCGGCGTGGTGATCGTCCCTACAAGTAAACGGAGGGCCTGTGTAAGCCACGTCATCAGTCAGGTTTCGACGGTGAAGCTCGTTGCACTCTTCGATCTCCGCCAGGTTGATCGGGAGGTTCGAGTCCCACCACCACAGGCCCGGCGTGGACGTTCCAGGAATCAGATGGTCTCGGAACGACACTGAGTGGTCTGTTGGTCGTTGGCCGTGCCAATGGTCGTTCCAAGGGAAGGATTCTTCATCGTCTGCAGCGCCTTTGTCTTGTAGTTCGTTGCTGAAATCACGATCCTGCGTGTGTGTGGACTGCCACGCCTTCTGTGAATGATTCCGGTCAAACGATCCCTGACGATTCGGTCCGTGCTCGCTGTCCTGGGCTTCTGCCTGCTGCCCGTCGCGAGGGACGGAGGCACGGCCCTCTCTGTACGCTCGCATGAGCTGCATGAACGCCATCTCACTAAATTCTATGTTCGCGTTACTGAAAGCCGCTCTTCTGTTAAACCTGTTCGGGGAGTGAGGACGATATCGGCTCTGGGACAGCACGATGACTCGCGTGGCCTTCGAAATCTGCAAATAGATTCATTTGAATATACGTAGCTGTTATGTACGATGATGAAAAAACACATTCACGCACGCACATACGAGTATGTACAAACGCATACACCCAGATCTGTGTATTGATGTAAAGATTTGGTATATATGTATGTATGTATATACGCCGCGGTGTCTCAGTAACTATTTCTCTCTTTCCGTCTCTCATATAAGTGCGAATACATTCTCTCTCTTAGAGAGGGCAGCACCGCAAGCATGTAAACAAACTTGTGAGAATGCTCTCTAGATTTCTCACATTTTCTGGATATAGCGAACTGAGCAACTCTTCTTTGCAGAGGAAACTAGTAAGACCCAGAGAACGTATCAGTACCCTAGGGAGATGTAGAGGGTGTGGACTTAGCCAATAGATTGGCTTGGAATATGCTGCATATGGCTGCAGTCATACCATGCTTCGTTTACATATTCCGCTGACGTCAGGACACCATAGACCGGGACATTTTTTTTTGTCACTGGGCCTTGCTCTCCTGAAAGGCCCAGGAAATTTCCCATCTACCTCATCACTAACTATTCTGTTGGTATAGATCCCTCGCTGGCCAAGGAGCTTCACATCATCTAGAATGTACGTGGCATTAGAAACTTGGCAAAAGTTGCTACTCTTAAGGACAGTAAGGGTACCGTCATCACCCGACAGTTATATTAATTCAAGAAGCCCTTGTTGGCCCTCTGTTAGTGAAATATTGATTGATTATTTAAAATTATCTGCTGCGTCAACAACTAAGGTCATTAGCGGCAAATCCCTTATTGGATTGAAATGTTAAAATATTTAAAGCTTTAAAAATCTATGAATAGATGTCCTACAAATAAAAAAAAATAATATATATTAAAAATCATAGCATAAATATTATGCTCTACATTTATAAAACTATTGCTTAAATATAATGCATAATTATTTTTATTAAAACAGACTCCCTTAGGAAACTAATAAGACCTTATGTCACAATCTCATGGGGTAGGCAAGTGCATACGTCTTTACTCTGAGAATGTTGCACATCTTTTCACTACATGTGCGACCGCTAATGGCTCTCACAGAGTGCTTTATTTTTAGCCATTACCGTCTTGTTTGCCCAATTCTCATTCTTGTTAATAAAACTTCTACTTGTCGGCTGGTCATCCAACTGCCAAGGTCATCTCTAAGCTCACGCATTTTGTTTCTAGAGGTTTGCCTCCATTGCTCCCTCCATTAATCGCTAAGACAACTTCTGATGCTGGGATTTAGATGTTGATTGGGAGAGGAAAACGAGTATCACAGGGCTGAGTGGCAGCTGCCTTGGCCTTTCGATCAGCTCGCTCATTGCCACTGATACCAAAGGGACTATGAGAGTAGCAACATATTACAATAGAATGGTTCATAAGATCTCTAGTTATTTTGACTGCTGCAAGGGTGGCATGTAACTCTCCAGTGAACATCGAGGCTGCCGAAGAGAGACTGCTAAATACAATCTTTTTCAGATTTCGAACCATCTGTATATATTGCATATGATCCTTCATAATTAGAAAGAATGTTTAAGAAATATCTCCCTAACTTCTGCTTCAGATCTCTCCCCCTTCCCTATTCTGACCAAATCCAGCTCAACTTGATTGGTCAAAGTGGGGAATTCGAGAGTTCCAACACTTAGAACTTTAGTGAGATTTATAATGAGATCTTCCACAATATTCCTCATTCTCCTGCCATTGAGATAGGCTATTCTCAAGGGGGATATAGGAGATCCTGGAATCATTTGTAGTCTTGTGTAGAAAATCAGGTTCATGTAGTCCTCGTGTAATAAAAGAGCTCTCTGATAAGTGAGATATCATATGATATGGAATATCGGTGAAGTCTTATGGCAGAGCTGCAAAGCAGAGTCCATCTCCTTGTGAAAAAAGGGAAGTTGTCTGAAGAAGGACTTTGGTTATTATTCCTGTTCAGGCCAAAGGGTGGAGAATTGGGCAGTGTAAGATGCCATCTATCATGAATGTGCTCCTTCCAGTGATCCTACTCACCTTGTCCCATGCTCATGCTAAGGGGGTCCCAGAGTTAATTGAGGAAACATACTGTCTCCACGACGTCCATCTAGCTTCCTTTAGCACTCACCTGGCCTTGGCTTGGGTCCTTTTGTAATGGATAAAGGTCACATCACTGGAACGTCGTTTCAGCTGCCCTAATGAAGCTTTTCTTGCTATGACAACTTGTTGGCATTCATCAAACCACCATGGTACTGGAGGTTGACGGTACTGACCGCTACTTTTTGGAATGTATGCCTCTGCTGCAAGGTGAATTCGTGATGTGAAATGATTAACAGCATCTTGAACACAATGGAAACCAGTCACAGACCCCTGAATTACTGCAATTTATCTAAAAATATTCCAGTATGCTTGTTCAAGTCGCCATCTCTGTACTCTATTGGCTGGAATACCATCACCTACTTCAAAAGTATTGAAAAGTGGTTGCTTCCATGTGTCTTCCATGACCTGCCAGGTGAAATCTAACTGTGAACCAGGTTAACTAAGAGACAGGTCAGTATTGGAAAATGTTCCAATTTGAATTTAGAAATGTGTAGGTGCATCACTGTTCAGTAAAACTGCATATACTCTTGAGAACAAGGACTCCAAGGCCCTTCCTCATTGAAACCTCCCAAGAGTAGAAATGGACAAGGCAACTGCTCAAGTAGATCCTCCAAATCACCTGTGTACAGATTATGTGGAAGGTAGATAGATGCAACAATGCAAGGTCGTGTCAAGCCAATCCTTACAGCCTTCCTGATGTACCATCACAGCTACTCCTAAATGAGGTCCATTATCAAAGGTCCCATAATGGGCTTGAACTTAGAATCCTCTCAGGGATAATGGATGATTTTTCCTGGTCATAATATCTTGCAAGCATACACAAACTGGGTTACATGAAGCTCTTAGATGTTGCAATTCCTCCCATTTTGCATGGATTCCTTGACAATTTCACTGGATTAAGTCATCCAGTTTTTCAGGTTGACAAACTACCTTTTCATAAGGTGTTTGGCAGCATCTGTGGTTAAGGTCAGCCCCACACTTTTAGGCTGTCCCTTTCCAAAATCTTGGGAGAACCTTTTAGAGAGTTGTTTACCTGTGAAACTATTTTCTACAGGCATCCTTTGGACCGGCTCAGGATTGCTTTGCCTAGGCAAAGGACGGACCTGAGCCTTTGGGTCAGGGACATTCAGTCTAGCAGCGGAGGCTCCTATGGATGTGGTGACAGCTTGAGCTGTCACTGTTAAGGCCTTTGGAGCCCTGCCTAATGGCTCCAGAGACCCCACTTTGGGAGGAGTCCTTTGGACAGCCTCAGGATTTTTTGCCTGTGCAAAGGACTGACCTGAACCTTTGGTTCAGCAGCATTCTGTCTAGCAACACAGGCCCCTGTGGATGTGGTGGTAGCTGTCACCATTGAGGCTTCTGGAGCCCTGTCTGATGGCTCTAAAGAACCCACTTTGGAAGGAGTACTTTGGACAGCCTCAGGATTTTTTGTCATTGCAAAGGACTGACCTGAACCTTTGGTTCATGAGCATTCTGTTTAGCAACAGAGGCCCCTGTGGATGTGGTGGTAGCTGTCACCATTGAGGTTTCCGAAGCCCTGCTTGATGTCTCCAAAGACCCCACTTTGGGTGGAGTCCTTTTGGACAGCCTCAGGATTTTTTGCCTGTGCAAAGGACTGACCTGAATCTTTGGTTCAGGAGCATTCTGTCTAACAATAGAGGCCCTTGTGGATGTGGTGGTAGCTGTCACCATTGAGGCTTCTGAAGCCCTGCCTGATGGCTCTAAAGACCCCACTTTGGAAGGAAGCCTTTGGACAGACTCAGGATTTCTTTGCCTGGGCAAAGGATGGACCTGAGCCTTTGGTTCAGGAGCATTCTGTCTAGCAATGGAGCCCCTGTGGATGTGGCAGCTGCAGCTGTCACCAATTACACTTCTGGACCCTGCCTGATGGCTCCAAAGACCCCACTTTGGAAAGAGTCCTTTGGACAGGCTCAAGATTCCTTTGCCCGGGCAAAGGGCAGACCTAAGCCTTTGGTTCAGGTGCAATCTGTCTAACAGTGGAAGCCCCTTGTGGATTTGGTGGCAGGTGGAACTGTCACCGTTGAGGCCTCTGGAGCCGTGACATTCCATCGGTGGTCTTCACTACAAGGGATTTACTATATGAGATACTTTCATATTTACCAGGTAAGATTTCCTTAATGGATTGAAGAGGACTTTTCTCCTTACCTGGTCTGGGAGCCAATTCTTATTCTTTCCCTTTGGATGCTGGAAAGGCTCCAGAGTGATGATATGTGATATTCCAGGGGATTGGCTAGGGGATTGCCTAGGTCGTCTGGGAGAAAGCTAGTTCTTTGTAATTTTTTAAAAATAATACAAATTAGAATCAATTTTCTCGCCCCCCCCCCCCCTCCCCAGTCCAATGAGGGGATGCTATAGTTAGTGCTCAAAGTCTCTCAACAGCTAAAGGGAAATATACGCAGACACAATGCAGTGCTGATGTTAGTTGTGGGACATATGTGATGCTGACTGGATAGTGTCTGCTTGACCCTGGCCATATTTGACCAGCTGATTGAATCGACTGGGCCTTGATCAAGTCGCCCGTCTAACCAAAATAGAGGACCAAAGAGGTGTGTTGCTAACTGTAGGGTGCAGTGTGCAGCATTGCTCAACCTCCAGGACTCCTTTCTCCGAGTAATATGGGATGCCAAGCACAGCAAACACACATGGGAGAGTCCAAGATAGAATAAACCAAGAGTGGGTGCACCATCTCCTCTCATAGGCCTTGGTGCACCAGGGAAAAATTTTGTCTCATCCCTCATTGGTGACCCCTTCAGTATGGGTAGCTCTCTGGTCCAGTTCATCAGGTCATTGGACCTGGTGACCAGGCTCTCATGTTGACTCTTTAGTTTTCTGCCTGAACAAGGGACACACCATTGCTTTCTAAAATTATACACATGCCTGTCACCCAATAGTGTTATAGCATTCATAGACCTTAAGTATGCTTTTGATACTGCAAATTGATCAACTAGTGGAATTTGGTGTGAAAGGATGTTTACTGAAGTGGATATGAAGCTACCTCAGCAACAGAACTGCCTGTGTCCTTTTTAATGGCGCCTGTAGTACACCCAAACGTTTTGAAATGGGCACTCCTCAAGGTAGTCTTAGTCCACTTCTGTTTAATATTTACTCTTAAACTAATGCCTACTAATGCTTACTCTCTCTCCTCCCTGACATCCCTGGAACTACAGTTACCTGCAGAATGTTCTACAGCAACCCAAGCACACTCGCAGATTTCACCATGGAAGGCAGGCTGTCCCTCGTTGCTCACAGTACCTCTACTTGGGCGTACCTGTACGAATCATCCAGACCATCCCAGCATAAGGATCCATCCAATTGTCAAGGACCTCCTGGACCGACTACAACAGCGCTTCACCCTGTCAGGTGGCTTACCAGCCATGCCGCCGGAGTCGCTATCCCTTTGGCCAAAACTATCCATGTGTTGTACATGAGATCTGTTGTTGACTACCTTTCAGCAACTCTCTATCAACTCTCCAAGTCAGCACTGAAGCCACTAGATTTTTTTAAAAACAAAGCTATGTGGTTTATCCTGGGTTGATCTGCTTCCACCAGGTTATTATGCAGTCAGAGCTAAATTTGACCCCACTTGTTGACAAGGTATACTCCACATATCTCAGTGTCAGATACTTGAACACTCCCCAGCTTGCACCTCACTACTCCAATGTCATCAGGACAGCACTTAACCCAAACACACTTAGACCTCCCCTTCGGCCGGGGGGGCCGCACTTATTAACACTGTGCCAGCCTTCACAGACGTGTATTTGATGTCCCTGCAGTAGAAGATGATCTGGGTTTACCGCCCTGGCGAATACTTCATCCAGAGGTCTCCATTCCAACCTCCAAGGCAGACCTTCCGCTCTAGCAAAAGCAACTGAGACTAGAGGCCATCGCCAGAACCTCCTGGATGCTGTCATTCTCCTCACTCAGACTCTCAATCGGCCCTTCGCGCCCTTACATCAGTAAAAACATTGTGTCACAGTGTTGTGCATAAAATACTTTCCCAGCTCGCCATTGCCCACGATAGATCTCTTGTGCGTTTTTTTATGAGGCCTGTCTCACGTCGGGCTCGCGGCCAATGAAACTGTGGAAATCTTGGTTGTACCCTGGACATGCCTGATATATATGCCACCCACTCTCTCCGGTGTTACAGAAAAATAATATACTCCGAATTTCATGCCTTAATGTAAATCGTAGGAATGCTGAACGTGATAATAGTGTTTTCAACACAACGAAAATTTTGTGAGCAATGCACACAACTACCGTCGACATTAGGACATGATACGCAGACACAATGTGGTGAGTGCGAGGCTTCAGTTGGGGGACCGGGCAGTGTGGCACTTGCCTTAGGCAGAGGACGTGCCCCATTATTCTTCTCAATGCCAACACTCTACACCATCATTGTTTGGAGTGCCCCGTAGTGAAGGACTTGCTACCCCAGGGACAAGATATCATTTATGCTTGTAAATACTTACTGCAAGGAAAGACACTATTCTTGTGAGTCATCCACATTTTAGTGGATATTAGCCATTTTTACTTTTGTTCCTTTGTGTGTGCGCGCGCGCGTGTGTGTGAGTGTGTGTGTGTGTGTGTTTGTGTGTGTGTGAATGCAAGTGTGAGTATGCATATTCATAGAAATACGTGTATATATTGTCCACAATGTGCCCTGTGAGACATGGTTATACACCTTTTGTACTTCTCTGTCAAATTGTCTGTCGTCCACTGGACGTAATAAATCTATCAAATCAAATCCCTCTCTCTCTCTTTCTCTCTCCCATTCTGTCTTTCTCCCTCTTTCTTTCCATTTCTCTCTGTCTCCTTCTCGCTCTCTCTCCCTTCCTCCCTCCCCTTCTCTCTTTCACCCAATTTCTCTCTCTCTCTCTTCCTCCTTCCCATCCCTTTTCTCTCTCTCTCTCCCCTCCTATTTTTTTCTCTCTCGCGCGTGTTCTTTCTCCCTTCCTCCCCTCCCTCTCTCTCTCTCCCTTCCCCCCCCTCCCCTTCTAACTCTTCTCTCTCTTTCTCTCTATCTGTCTATTTGTCTGTCTGCTTCTATGTATCCTCATCTCACCTTTTCCAGACGAGGCACAACGTAGCGGTGCATCTCGAGTATCATCGCCAGCACATCGTGTAAGGAGCGAGTTATTTCCTTGTCATACAGATGGGTGTTTATCAGCATCCAGGTAGTGTAGCCTGATGGTGATAAGAAGATATTTACAGAATAAAATGTAGATATGAACATCTGTCTAGCTATCTACACAGACGTTTGTACACTTACACACACGATTATAAGTGTATATCTATCTAATCTATCTATTTATCAATATATGAATATATATAAACATATCTAGATACACAAACATCCACAGACACCCGCGAAAAATCCCGCGAAAAATGCATATTCATATATATTTGCATATATATATTTATATTTATATGTGTGTGTATGAGTGTATGTGTGTGTGTGTGTATATGTATACATATACATACATAAATACATACATATATATGTGTGTATCCTAAACCTCTTGACGCTCTCCTATGCAATCGTGCACGCATACACGGTCTACATCTCCACATACTTCACAAGTTTATTATACATGTCTACATGGATATATGCCCGTATTTAAATGCATTTTGGATGTGTGCTTGCCTCACCTACGATCAGCAGGTCGGGAAGAGCATCGGCGCCTTCGGACCAACGCTGAAGCTGCCTCAGTTCCTTCGTCTTCGGAAACTTGGAAGGCTGGTGTTCGCTGAATGTGCTGAAGCTGAAATAATTCTTTGGTGAACATCATGGCGAACTCTGTACCATGTCTGGACAGTCTGTGTATGCTGGTACTTATATGTAAGTAGG
>NC_061825.1:14978792-14983792 GCF_019202785.1 Penaeus chinensis
ACATGCATATATATATATGTATATGTATATACATATCTATATCTATATATATAACACATATATTCATGTGTGTGTGTGTGTGTGTTTCCATATGTACATACATTCTCTCTGTCTCTCGCTACCTATTTGTATATTTACTTACACACACACATACATAGACACACACACACACATATATATATACATAGACATACATACATACATACATACATATATATATATGTATATATATATATATATATATATATATATATATATATATATATATATATCTGTGTGTGTTTACATATATGCACAAATATGTACAGTAAATAAGTTTATACTCTATGTATGTTCATATATATACACATACATGCATATATATATATATACACACATATATGAATGTATACGTACGCAAACACACACATAAACACACACACACGCATATATGTGTGTGTGTTGTTGTGTACGTGTGTTTTTGTGTGTGAAGGTAAAAAAAAAAGAAAGGGAAATATTGGAAAATTATTAGTAGTAACTTCAAGTGAACCTTATTCTCACTTCACACCTCAGAACCACTCTCTCAAATTCATATCAGTAACGTCAACGCAGCCTAAAAAAAAAAAAAATGTTAATCAGGCTAACGGAGACATTTCAACACGGCCCTTCATTTACAGCAAACATCTCCCTTTAATTCCAGGATAGAATTGCACAAGAGGTTGAGGAGCATCGTGACCAGGTCATTGTTCGTGCCGCTGCCCGTGTGGTGCTGGTCGACACACTGCAGCGGGGGACCTGTGTAAGCCAGGTCATCGATCAGGTTTCGACGGTGAAGCTCGTTGCACTCTTCGATCTCCGCCAGGCTGATCGGGAGGCTCGAGTCCCACCACCACAGCCCCGAAGCGGTCGTTCCAGGGTTCAGCTGGTCCCGGGACGTTCCGGGGAGGTCGTTCGTCCCTTCGTCGAGGGTGTGGTCGTCCCGAGGAGGATCACCCTTCGCCGGTGGACTCCCGCTAACCAGTTCCCTCCGAGTTCCAAACTTGCTGCTGTACCGCTGCAACAATTGCAGGAACATTTTCTCGCTCCAGTCGAAGTTGCCGTTGCTGATATCTGCTCGTTTTATCATGATGGTTTGTCCATAAGGTCTGACGCGGCTCTGTGGCAGGACCAACACTCTCGTGCGCTCGGACAGCTGTAGATGAAGAGAAAATATACCGAAGGGAGGCAGAGCAGCAACGCCCTCGCAGTGCTCTCTTTGTCAGCAAATATCTCCCATTACTCGGCAACTTTATTCCATTATTTTGCAAACTGGGAAAACAGATCAAGAGATACGCCCCTGAATGAATATCTCTTTATATACAAGGCCATCGCTTGTATACATGCATATGCAATTTCTGCTCATTTCTAAGTTACTCTATTTACATATTTTTGTCTGTACGTATAATCTCTCTCCCGAGATATATCATCTCCCTGTGTTTATGAATCATAATCCAACTGTACCTCTATAGATATATATTCCACTACCTGTACTCCTATGTATATAGCTTTATCTACCTGTCCCTATCTATAAGAAATATTTGTAAGCACGAAAAGCTTACATTCTGCAGATGAGCAATATGTACCTATCTCTTAGATTTTCTGATCAAAAAAGGTTAATTTATGTGGCTGGGAAACAAAACAAATCTATCTATATTTTTTGTGAGCAGGAAAAGTTTACTTTCTGCATATGGGGAACAATATATATCTATCAATAAAAATTTGTCTGTGAGGTAAAGCATACCTTCTGTAAACAGGGAGTGATGTATATCAATCTATTTTTTTTTGTGAGCACGAATATCTTATCTTCTGCAGATGGGCAACAATATATATATATATTATATATATATATTATATATATATACATATATATATATATATATATATATATATACACACACACATTTATAAGAATTTTGTGTGAGCAGAACAAAATTATCTATTTATAAGATTTTTTTCCTGTGAGTAGGAAAAGCTTACCTCCTGTAGATAGGGAACAATTGCTTGGTGCATCTCGAACAGCCTTTCTTGAACAGCGAGCTGGTTCTCCATGACCCTGTGCTGGTGAATCGTCCATGAAGTATAGCCTGAGGACCATGAAGGACTAATTCAGTATGACGAATCTGGTGAATAAAATATGTGGCCATTTCTGTTATAAAAGATGATCATTCGAATGGCGTAAGATGACTGGCTATCTCGAAGGCAGAGGCTTTTTGAATCTGTGGATGATTTAGAATGTGAGGATAATTGTGCATCTACACACCGGAAAAAAAGTATAAAGAAAGATAAAGACAGATAGAGCAAGAGTGAGATTGAAAAAAGAGGGAGAGAAGGATAAGCAGAGCTATGGCGAATGAGGACAGATAGAAAGTGAGAGCGACTGAGAAAAAAAAAAAAAAAAAAAAAAACAGGCGGAGCTTATAGGGAATAACAACAGAGAGAAAGACAAAGAGAGCGAATGAGAAGGGCAGATAAAGAGCGAGAGCGAAAGAGAACACGGACATAAAGAGAAGGAAGAGAAGAAGATAGGCAGAGTTAGAGTGATAAAGATGGAGGGCAAGCAAAATACAGACATGGCAAGAACGAAGGAGAAAGAGAGAAAAAAAACAACAAAAAAAACAGAGCGAAATAAAAGACAGAGCAAGAGAGGTGAGAGGAAGAACGACAGACAGAGTGAGGAAGAAAGAATAGAGTGATAGAAAGCGAGAGAAAGAGAGAGGAACCGAACGCACGAGTTATCTCACCGAGGACCAGCATCTGCGGCGCCGGCTCCTCGCCTCGTGCCCACCGGCGGAGCTGAGACACCTCCCTCATGGCTGCGATGGCGGAGGGCAGCGGCATCCCCGAGAAGGTCCTGAAGCTGTCGGAGAAGGACTCAGAGAGCTGTTCCCTTCTCGCGTATGCGCATGCATGTGTGTGTGTGTTGGCGTTTGTATATACGTTTGTTTGTGTGTGTAAAATGAAACACTACTTCAATAGGAACAGTATAAAAACGTAATATTTCGTACCAGCCAAGAATTCCTCATCAGAGATAGTGTGTATGCATGCCTATGTCAGTGTGTGTGGATGTATGTGTATGTGACTGTGAGTGATAGTGGGTGCAATTGAGAGTGGGTTAATATGAACAGACCTCATAGTGATGAGCAGACCAGGGGCGGCATCAGAGGTGACAATCATATCCCGGTGACGAAGCTCTAAAAAGTGCTTCAGTGTTTCCCCATAATTCAGTGTTTTGTTGTCGAAGGTTGGCTGTGAAAGAAAGTTGTCATAATTTCCTTTGTCAGCAGTGATGATGCACCAAAATAAAGCTTTGGGCAAGTTTTTCCTTTTTTACATTTATACGTTAGTTTCTATAGCGAGCTTAAGTTCTTGACACAACCAATGTTACCACGTGGAGTTTATGATGCTATAGCTTAGAACAAAGAAACACGAAATTTTGAAACTTTATCGCTATTGCATATTTCACGTAAAAGTTAACTTATGAACCCCAGGGGATTCCTTGCGGTCCCAGAAATTTGTGGCTTAGGCCCATTGGGTGATTTTTTCACATGATCTTCAAAGTAAAAAGCAACAAAAAACAAACTTAGATTACAGATCCCCAAGCCTGATACTGAATCACGAAGTGAGACTTGCCTCAAATCTAATTCGATAGTTCAGCGCCTCGTCGGTGCGATTCAACAAATCTTTGAATATTTTCCTCACTTTGGAGTCGCCGATAAAACTAATCCATATGGTACTCCTTTTGGTTAGCCTCCTCTTGATACAGGCGGCAAAGGAGGCCGGCTGGTCGTAGGGCGCGATGACGCACGGCACGAAGGGCAACACGCCTCCGCCGGCGTCAATTCTGCTTCCCCCTCGGACGTGCGGCCTCGGCTGAGCCTGCTTCGTCCCGGCCGGGGCTTCGTCCTCTCCTTCGAGGTGCTCGAAGGTCACGAGTTTGGGCAGAAGGGCGCCGAGGACACGATAATCGTCCGTGTCAGGTCCCGAGGATGACGCCCTCTTGTGCACCAAGTGCCGCACCTCCCTGGCAGCAGCCGCGATCTCTTCCTCGCCGTAGGTCACAGCAACCCTGGGTTTTATCCCGGGGTTCACGTGAAAACCGCTCTCGTTCACAAGGACGCCGTCCTCGCTCGTGGTAACATGGCTGAAAACGTTCTTGCTAGGAAAATCATCAATGGTGAATAGGGAGCGACACACATCTACGTCTGAAATCTTCGTGTTTGTTGCAAAGGACGTAAAAGGTCTGTCGTGACTTTCCTTATTGATGGATATAACTTTATAAAAACTCACGACAGAGAAACACAGAAGAATTAACAAAACTGAACGAAAATGCAGTAGTTCCATCACCAAGTAAAAATGCTGAACACTGATTAGTCCGAGTCCAGCTAAAAGGAAACTTCTTCGAAAATTGGAAAGCTAGAATGTAAACAGCAGTAATAACAAAATTATTGTCATGATTTTCACAAGTTCGCTACGATAACAAAAACGAATTCGTATTTTTAAAACAAATCTAATATTTCACTAGTACGAATTTGGTGAACTATAAGACTATTTAGCAATGCAGAAAAAGGCGATATTTATTTATAGATCAATTTTATTTTTACTTCTACAAGGCATCTCTTTTCCTGGATGCAGAGACAGGAAAATATGGAATGAATTCAGTCCTTGCAACTCATTTTCCTTAGTATATATTTTCTTCTATTTCCTATAAAAAAGAAGATTGTGATGATAACTTAATTACAGATTTCCCATTTGGAACTGATATTATCAACAAAGCTATTTTCAATTGCTATTATATCAGTAGTGTTGTCATTATTTTCATCACTTTTCTTATCAATATCATCATTATCAAATCATCATAATGTTGTTGTTGTAGCAGCATATCTGCAGATTTTATGATCATAGAGATAGGTAAACAAGTACGCACCTTTCTCGGAAATGTAAAGGTGCCAGATGTATATCGATTCTACGCGTTTTTACTATGC
>NC_061825.1:15013792-15021292 GCF_019202785.1 Penaeus chinensis
TACAAAGCCGTTTTCAGAAAATCCACCGAGGTTACTTGCGTTTGTTAATATTCAAAACTTGAAGTTAATTTCTTAATCAAGATTATTTTATATTATCTCAATTTATGCTAGTTCCAAAATCATTAAGTATAATGTTCAAATACAGCTAAATATTTTCCATAAGCAAATCAATGTAATTGTAGAGATACGAACAGCAATGGAAGAAAATGGGTTACAGTGGATTTAATACAATATTATCACTATTTTCATTACTAATGTTAATATTGTCACTATTATTATTAGTATTATTATCATAATAATCATTATTTTACTACTATTATTATTAGCATTATTATTATTAGTAGTAGTCGTATTTGTTATTTTCATGATTATTATTGTTATTAGTGTTATTATTAACATTATTATTATTATTGCTTTTGTTACTGCTATTATCATTATTGTTATTATTATCATCATTATCATTCTTCTTCTTTTTCTTCGTATTATTATTATTATCATTCTTATTATCATCATTATTATAATAGATTTTAAATTAACATTATTGTTGTTACTATTACTGTTACTATTATTATCATTATTGTTATTGTTATTCTAATTATAATTATCATCATTTTCATTGTCATTCTTCTTTTTCTTCTTCTTATTATTTTTACAATTATTATCATTATTATTATTATTATTATTATTATTATTATCATTATCATTATCTTCTTCTTCTTTATGGTTTGCGAAGTTCTAGCTTCGCCCGGGCCTTCTAAATATGGCCCGGCCTGTGTCAGCTTTTTACGGCTGTCTCATTAAGTTGTCTGACACACGGTGCTTACCGTGGCGGCGGGATTGCCAGCAGGCGCTCCTGCCGCCATGGTGTAAGCATTTCGCATAGCCTCTTTACCAGCACGGCGGCTGTTGTGGGCGGTCCCTGTCTCAGGAATTGTGTATGGTGCACAATTTTCTAGGTAGTGGACTAGTGAGGCGTTCGGCTCGCCGCAGTGTTTGCAGCACCTTTCATCGCGTTCGATTGTTGGGATAATCTGCCATGCACAGTGGTAACCTAGGCGCATTCTGTGAAGAATGACTTCGGTACCTCTGTTGCTTACTTCAGAGAGTGCCAGTGGTTCATAGCCTGTGGCGTCTGAGTACCAGCTGGCCGAGGGGGAGGTTCTCGTTTCCTCTCTGTGGAGCTGCCGTAGGAAGGTACGACCGACCAAGGCACACTTCTCCATAAGTAATTTTCGGCTCGGTTTTATCGTCTTGGGATTTGGGGGCATACCCCTGCCAGCGACGGCTAGTCTGTCAGCAAGCTCGTTCCCTCTGATGCCGATGTGGCTTGGGACCCAGTTGATGATAATTCTTCTACCCTGAGCAAGAATTCTCTGTGCCATTGTGAGAATCGTGGTCAGTAGGTAGATGTTGTCTGTGGGTGAGCTGTGCTGAAGACAGTCAATGGCTGCCCTGGAGTATGTGTGTATGACCACGTGTCCTTCCCTTAGGGACGCGTGGCCTAGGGCTCCCATGATTGCAACTGCCTCTGCCTGTAGCGAGGAGGCGTTGTCTGTTACCCTCATGGATCGCATGGCATCCCTTGCTGCAAAGCCGGCGCCTGCAGTGTGGCTCAAGGGACCGACCGATCCATCCATCCGTGTAGTATGTTCTACTACCCGGAAGAGTGATGGCTGGAATGACCCTGTGGGCTTCTGCCTTTAGGCTAGGCATGGGGTATAGGCTCTTTTTCATTGACAGGCTCATTATGTTGAACTCTATCAGGCTCAGTGCCCAAGGCGGGGCTTCGGCAAAGTCGGAGTGGGGGGAGTCCATGCCCTTAGCAAGAAGCTGTTCTTTGAGCTGATGGCGTATCAACACCCTGGCTGTATGAGACAGTCAGGAGTTGTTTGCAACGAGCTCGTTGTCTTGTTCAAGGCATCTGACTAATTTTTGTCTTAGGCTTGTGTTCCTGGGAGCCTGGATGACCTTTGACAGGAATTGCGTTGCCATTAGATCGATTTGTGAGTCCAGGGGGAGAAGGTTTACCTCCATCAGGAGGTTGAGGACCTTCATCCACCTCGGGGCACCCAGAATGATCCTGGCAGCTTCATTTTGGACTGTTTCTAATTTGTCTGTGTGCTTTTTCTTTGCAGCAATTAGAGCGACTGAGGCATAGTCCACAATGGGCCGGACAGCATGTACATAGAATGATCTTAGTACTTTGTGTCTGGCCCCTATGCGTCTCCCAGTCATTGCTCTCATGACGGACAGTCTTGCTTTGGTTCGGTCAACCAGGTACTGGACCTCCTTATGGAAGGAGAGGGTCTGGTCTATCCTTACCCCAAGGTATAGGTAGTGCTGGACCCATTCTAATTCCACTCCCTTGGTTTTCAGTCTTGTGCCTCGAACTCTCTGTCTCAGAGCCATGGCTTTGGATTTGGCTGCAGAGATCTTTAGTCCTGTCCTACAACACTCCTCTGACACGAGGTCCAGACAACGCTGGGCTTTATTCTGGCTGCGTGGTCCAGGGCTGGACTGAGAACCCCACCCCTTGGCGTTCCATTTTCGAGCGGCATGTGCTGCGATAGGTGACCCTGGAATTTGACATTGGCAGTCCTGTTCCTGAAGTAGTCACCTATCCAAGCCAAGAGCTTTCCTCTGATTCCCTTCTGGATCAGGCTTTCCTGAATGGCAAGCGGACTTGCCAGTTCAAAAGCCTTCTCCAGGTCAAGGAATACCACCACAGCTGGGCCCTTGCTGATTGTGCTTAAGAGCGTGGCTATGCTGTGTGCTGTGCCCATGCCCCTTGTGAACCCGTGGAGGTGTTCGTGCGGGGGTCCCGTTTTCCATTGAAGCTGGTTTAGTACCATCCTCTCAGCCGTCTTGGCCAAGCAGCTGAGCAGAGAGATGGGGCGGTACTTCCCCGGCTCCTTTGGTTTTGGGACGGGAACTATGGTAGCCCTCTTCCAACTCTGGGGTAGAGTGGAAGTTTCCCAGGACTTGTTGATGAGTTGCAAGAGTGCACGCTCACCTGCTAGTCCTGGGTGGGAGATAATGGGGTACGAGATCCCATCAGAGCCCGGGGCTGTGTTGGAACTGGTTTTATAGGCTTTCCTTAGTTCCCTCAGAGAAAAGATAACATCTGAGTTATCGGGTTCGGCTGCCCTTTCTCTGATCTGAGCGTGTCTGTCTGGCTGTAGACGCTCTTGTCTTGCCCTCCGCTCGGCTGGCAGACTGTTGCTGCTCGTGTTCGCAGAGAACTCGTGCGCCAGTCTGTTAGCCTTTGCTTGGGGGTCGTGATGGGTGCTCTCGGGGCTGAGCGGCTGGTAGCTCGCTTGACCCGTTGCCACAGCTCTGAAAGGGTGGTTTGGTGGTCGAAGGACTCACACCATTCCAGCCACTTTTCCTGCCTGACTCTGTTGGCAGTTTCCTTGGCATCCGTGACAGCCTCCCTTAGGAGGGATAAGTTGTCAGGGGTTCTTTGCCTTCGGAATAGTTTTCGGCACATGTTCACCCTATGGTTGACCTCCCTGATCTCGTCATTGAAGTACCAGGCGTCTTTGTGACTTCTGGACCCAGGCCGAGTTTTGGGTATAGTCGCAGGGCGTACTCGTTCACGGCATCGCTCAACCTCCAGGACTCCCGTCTCCACAGCGCCCAAGGCTGCCACGCACGGCAAACGCGTGAGTAGGTGTAAATCCCTGGGGAGAGACCAGAGGGGATGCCCTTCCACCTACGAGACATCATTGTTTGGAGCCCTTTTGCTCAGCCCTCTGAGGCAGCCACCCAAAGGTTGCTTCACTGCAGTGAGGGAAGAGGAGTCTTGCACTTTTACCAGACAGTTCCTTTCATCCCTCTGAAGCAACCACCCAAAGGTTGTTTCACCTTAGTGAGGAAGGAAAGGACCTGTGTCTTTTCAAAGTAGTTCCCCCTTCCCTCTAAAACAGCCACCCAAAGGCTGTTTCACCTCAGTGAGGGAAGGGAGGTTTTGCGTTCTTGTCAGGCACTTCCTTTCGTTCCCCTGAAGCAACCACCCAAAGGTTGTTTCACCTCAGTGAGGAAGGAAAGGACCTGTGTCTTTTCAAAGGGATTCCTCCTTCCCTTTGAGACAGCCATCCAAAGGCTGCCTCACCTCAGTGAGGGAAGGGAGGTTTTGCAGTTCCTTTCATCCCTCTGAAGCAACAACCCAAAGGCTGTTTCACCTCAGTGAGGGAAAGGAGGTTTTGCGTTCTTGCCAGGCAGTTCCTTACATTCCTCTGAAGCAACCACCCAAAGGTTGTTACACCTCAGTGAGGAAGGAAAGGACCTGTGTCTTTTCGAGGGGATTCCTCCTTCCCTTTGAGACAGCCATCCAAAGGCTGTTTCACCTCAGTGAGGGAAGGGGGGATTTTGTCCTTTTGCCAGCTGGTTCCTTTCATCCCTATGAAGCAACCATCCAAAGGTTGTTTCACCTCAGTGAGGGGGGGGGGGGGGGCACTCGGAAACAATTCCGGACGTCTAGACGGGAGCGGTCGCCTGTGTGAAGGGCAGGGCCACAAACCGACCGAGAAGCGGGGCGGCACGGGGAATGGTTACCCCGGCGGCCCCCGGCCGGCTGCGTGGCGCGAGCCCGCGACCTTTGCTGTGCGCAGCATTATTATTATCATCATCATTATTATTATCCCTATTATTATCATTATTATTACTATTTTTAGTATTTTATGATTACTATCATTATTATTGTTATTATCATTCTCATTATTATTATTATTATTATCATTATTATTATTATTAAAATCACTGTTATTATTATTGTTATTGTTATGATTATCGTTATCATATTATTATAATGGTGATAATGATCATTATAGTAAACATGATAATAATGATAATCATAAATAATGACAGTAGGGATAATGATAATGACGATGGTGATGATGATGATCATCATCATCATTATCACCTATTAACAAAAATGAATACAAAGCCAAACGAAGTAAATACAAATCCCTGATGTACGAGTATATTAGCGTCAACAAGGGTCCATCAAACAAGGAAGTAAGAGGAGAACCCCTTAACCCCCTCCCCCCCCTGCCCTCTCGCTGGCTCTGACTCTGTCCTTGACATTATCTTGGATTTAAGACCTCCACCCCCTCTCCCTCCTCTCCTTCCCCATCCCCCCCTCCCCCCTCTTCCCCCTGCCATTCTTAAGATCACCTGCTGCCCGGAAAGCTGAAGGTGTATAGATATTTTGAAATATAGATCTCAGACTTATATGCTATTTAGCTGTATGTTTATATATAAATCTATCTATGTGTGTGTTTGGAAGGGGGTGACCGTGATGATAATGATTATAAAGTTGATTTATCATTACCGATATCATCTGTAGACGTTTTTATGATGATTTTTATCAAGAATATATTTGTCAATATATATCACTAGCAGCATCACGATTATGAATATGATTATGATAATATTTGCCATTATCATTATTGTTATCATAAGCATCGAGAGAGAGAGAGAGAGGGAGAGAGAGGGAGAAAGGGAGAGAGAGGGAGAAAGGGAGAGAGAGGGAGAGAGAGAGAGAGAGAGAGAGAGAGAGAGAGAGAGAGAGAGAGAGAGAGAGAGAGAGAGAGAGAGAGAGAGAGAGAGAGAGAGAGAGAGAGAGGCAAAGATAGGCAGAGACAGCCGGAGAGAAGGAGACAGACCGAGAGGGAAAGAAGAAGAAACAAAAAAGCGAGCAGGAAAGAGAGAGAGAGAGAGAGAGAGAGAGAGAGAGAGAGAGAGAGAGAGAGAGAGAGAGAGAGGCAAAGATAGGCAGAGACAGCCGGAGAGAAAGAGACAGACCGAGAGGGAAAGAAGAAGAAACAAAAAAGCGAGCAGGAAAGAGAGAGAGAGAGAGAGGGAGAGAGAGAGAGAGAGAGAGAGAGAGAGAGAGAGAGAGAGAGAGAGAGAGAGAGAGAGAGAGAGAGAGAGAGAGAGAGGCAAAGATAGGCAGAGACAGCCGGAGAGAAGGAGACAGACCGAGAGGGAAAGAAGAAGAAACAAAAAAGCGAGCAGGAAAGAGAGAGAGAGAGAGAGAGAGAGAGAGAGAGAGAGAGAGAGAGAGAGAGAGAGAGAGAGAGAGAGAGAGAGAGAGAGAGAGAGAGAGAGAGAGAGAGAGAGAGAGAGAGAGAGAGAGAGAGAGAGAGAGAGGCAAAGATAGACAGAGACAGCCGGAGAGAAGGAGACAGACCGAGAGGGAAAGAAGAAGAAACAAAAAAGCGAGCAGGAAAGAGAGAGAGAGAGAGAGAGAGAGAGAGAGAGAGAGAGAGAGAGAGAGAGAGAGAGAGAGAGAGAGAGAGAGAGAGAGAGAGAGAGAGAGAGAGAGAGAGAGAGAGAGAGAGAGAGAGAGAGAGAGAGAGAGAGAGAAATGCAGTTAGTCTACTTTAACTCTTACAGTTTCGTCGAGGCAAGTGAGACGAAAGGGGTTGCTTATTTGTTAATTTAATTTGCTCTTCCCTTTCTTCCAACGTCTCTTATTTTTTGTTGTATAATGATGATTGTTATCATTATTATTATTATAATTGCAGTTACAACTGTTATATTATCCTTAATGTTATAATTTATCATTGTTATCATATTATCATTATTATCGTGACTTTTATTATCATCCCCGTTATTATCATTACTATTGTTATCATTATTTTTTTTATTGTTATTGTTATTATTGTTATGATTATTATTGCCATTATCATTATTATTGTTATCATTATCATTACTATTATTATCCTTATTATTACTATCATTATTATAATGATTATTATTTATATTTTTACTATTATTGTCATTATTGTTATCATTATCATTTGTATCATTGTTATCCTTATTATTGTTATTAGCACACCACTATCCCCTTAAATTATCTAATTTTCTAATTATTCATTATCCCTATATCTCTCTAATTATCACTCTTATCTTTCTTTATCATTATCACTGTTTAATTCCCCATCGCTGTTCACTTCCCTGAATCTTTGTTCGTTTTTGTATCCAATCTATGTAAACAATCTATGAATCCGATCAATGTATTATATATATATATATGTAAACAATCTATGTATTCAAGCTATGTATGTAATCTATGTATCCATTCAATATATCCACTCTATGTATCTCAGCTGCGTGTTCAAACTATGCATCCGTTTCATGTATTCAAGCTATGTATTCATTTTATGTATCCGATCTATGTATTCACTCCTATGTATCCATTCAATGTATCCCTTTGCGGTCATTCCCCCTTCCCCTCCATCACAGTGACTCATCATTTTCTCTTCCTCCTCCAGGGGAACACAGTGCATGGGCTGAGGTTGTGCTAAGCGGCCTTACCTTGGTCGTCATTACACCCATACTTTTTTGGGGGATACACTTCGTAAGTATGAAGCAGGAGAGATAGATAGATGGTGGATAGACAGATAGATAGATAGATTGATAGACAGATAAACCACGCCTTCCATCTCCCCTCCTTCTGCAGGAAAAACGTCACTACTTGGCCGTGTGGCT
>NC_061825.1:15026292-15028792 GCF_019202785.1 Penaeus chinensis
ATTGTGTTTTATCAGGATTTAGTTTGAGGCCATTGAAATCAAAATGCAACTTCGTTTCTGTTAAGGTCTGCTGAGTATTTCTAATCAATTCATTTGAATTGCTTACACGAGGATGAACCGAGTCGCCGGCATATTGAACAAGGAGACAGCTGTTTGCAATGGTTGATAAATCGTTAGTGAAAAAGATCGGGTCTAATATGGAGCCTTGTGGGACACCGGAAAAGACTGGTTTCTTCGATATATTATTACGAATATTGACTGACTGCCTTCTTGAGGTTAGATAACTTCTGAACCAATAGTTATCAATTCTATGATTTTTCATTTCGTGAAGCAAGATTTCATGGCTGACACTGTCAATGATTTTTTTCCGTGTTTCTTTGGCGTCGTATTTACATTAATTTTTTTTTTTTTTTAAATGAGTTGTTTTTCAGACTGGAATAATGTTTTAACAATTCTCTTTCTTGTTTGTATTTAGAGAGATCCTTGAGAGATCTGTATTATTTTAGGTCATCTATAGGTTTTTTGCTGTCCTCATTTATCCACGGGACGGGGACACGTCTAGTAATTTGGTATTTTAGGAAGCAGCGGCATCTATACACTTTTAAGTACGTTCGTGAAAATGTCTACTTGTCTATTAACGTCATCTGCTGTTAAAATCTTGAAGAGGGTCGACTGGCTGGCACTAATATTTTGACAAAGTTACTGGGGATTATAATTTGTCAAGTCACTGGAAATTTGATTTGGCAAAGGGTAACATCAGTATGTGTCATGAGATCGGATCTGTTTGATAAAGTTTCTAGTATGGATGAAGTGTTTTGTGTGATCTTGTAGGTTTATTTATAAGCTATTTAATTTATTTTTCTTAATTATCTCAGCTAACTTTGATTAATTTACGATGTCATTTAAGTCACCTAAGATGATAAAAGGTTTCCATTTAATTGACATTTCTCTAAAACTATCTTCGAGGTAGTAAAATAATTCAGCTATGGCGTGAGGGTGTCTAGCTTGTACCAATAATAACGAAAGGGTACGCAATTGTCCTCTACAGCTATAATAGAGGTCTTATTTAATTTAAGGGTCTCTCTTACATATATGCATACCTCTCCACCTCGCTCTGCATCACATCTGTAAACACTAAAAATTGAATATTAAATTATTTAACATTTCTTGATTAAGCCATGTTTCACCATTGCAAAGGGTATTGATATTTCTCTTCTTCAAAGTGACCAAGGAGGGATTGTGCTTTGATGTTCTATTCTGATATAGCTTGATTTGACTGTTGTCTTGCGGACTGTGTGGCGGCGTCAAACAAACAGGTCGTACTTGTACTTGTTTTTGTTCAGAAATATTTTCACATTACATGGAAAAACATCCGAATTTATGAAAAGTTCTGGGTTTATATATTTGTCTCTAACTGTTGCCTTGAAACTAGAATAATACTGATGCGTCATGTTCGTCTTATATGTTTTTGCATTTGATATGTTTTCAGACTTGAGCAAGAAAGTCTTCAATATTTTCTTCATCTGTATCAGAGTGGTTTTGGATGTGCGGCGCTCCTCTCGGTTTTCTTTTCCTAGTTCTGGAGGTGACGGTGGCCAAACCTTCCTCGTCTTGTTCGTTTGTTTGTTTGCTGCGCTTCCGGTCGTTCTGTGATGCTATTGACAGCGACCGTTAGCAGGACTCCAGGCACCTGGGTGGTGGGCACATGGGGGAAAAGTTGTGTGCGTGTTCATGATTTTCCGTGGTGGAGGTGTGAGGCGTTCTTACAAGGGGAAGGGATGCGAAAAGGAACGGTTGGTGGGTGGACTGGTCGTGGGCAGGGAAGGGGAGGTCGGATAGAGTAATGAGGGAGTGGGTGAGTAGCTGATGCTTTGTCTCCGCATTCCTACTACTGAGAGGCATCACGCCAAATTGTTAATAGACTGCTGGTCTTTCCGTCAGTAAGTTTATCTTGCTTTCGATGATATCTCGATTGCTGGTAGATGGTTCGTGGTGTGTCTGGGATCCTTGATGACCTTGTGGTGACCAGCGTTTGTTGCGAACACAAAAGGTTTATTGTTCAAACACTTGTCACTCAAGTATAAACGATGAGCTTCGCCATTATTCTAATGTCGGGGGTGTTGTGTTCCCTGTTTTTTTTTAAGAGTCAGATAAATCTAGAATGTTGTGAGCCTGAGTAATCTCTTCAGGGCTGTACAATCTTTTGATGTGGTCGTACAGAACCATCCTTGTCCATGCTCTCTTTGTTGCAATGAAGCAAATGATGGTGTTCAACATTACTGTTATGATGCCCGTCTGATGTTGCAATCACCGTTTTCACTGCTGACTGCAGCATCATCACTTTTATCACTATTAGGAATGGAAAGGCCTTTACCCTGGGTGGCGGGGCAGCCTTGAACCGGCTATCGATGGAGCGCCCATCATCATGGGCGGCGGTAGCTTTGACCCTCACTGCCGAGGAGCTCGTTTCCTAGAGCGGAGGTCCTGTTGCCCTGGGGAG
>NC_061825.1:15038792-15041292 GCF_019202785.1 Penaeus chinensis
CTCTCTCTCTCTCTCTCTCTCTCTCTCTCCCTCTCTCTCTCTCTCTCTCTCTCTCTCTCTCTCTCTCTCTCTCTCTCTCTCTCTCTCTCTCTCTCTCACTCTCTCTTTCACTTTCACTTTCACTCTCCTCTTTCCTTCTTTCTCTCTTTGTAAATAAGGGGTTAATGTATAACTAACCCCTTCCCTTGTTTCCCAGTGCCTTGGTGTAGTTGGTACAATCTACAGCATCTATGTCGGTGTCGCAGGTCGGTAGAATATATGTGTGTGTGTGTGTGTGTGTGTGTGTGTGTGTGTGTGTGTGTGTGTGTGTGTGTGTGTGTGTGTGTGTGTGTGTATGTGTGTGTATGTGTGTGTGTGTTTGTGTATATATGTGTGTGTGTGTGTGTCATGTGTATATACATAAATATATGTATGTATGTACATTTGTGTATAAATACATAAACATATATACACACATGTATATTTATATAGATAGATTTACTGTACACACACACACACACACACACACACACACACACACACACACACACACACACACACACACACACACACACACACACACTCACACACACACACACAAACACAAACACACATACATATATTTATATATATATATATATATATATATATATATATGTATTTATATATGCATGTACTTATATATGCATATATATATGTGTGTGTGTGTCTGTGTGTGTGTGTATGCACACACATATATATATATATATATATATATATATATATATATATATATTTATATATTTATATATATGCTTGTATATATAAATATGCATATATGTATATATATGTATATATATAAATATGTATTATATATGCATGTAAATATATAGATATGCATATATGTATATGTATATATATATATATATGTGTGTATATATGTATATATATATATATATATATATATATATATATATATATACGAAAAAAGTTTGTGGAAAAAGTCCATAACTAAATATCATATGGAAGGATTTTTATTTCATTACACCTGCACATTCTTGTACCAACGTGTTATAAAGTGTTATAACATGAACATGCAGGTAATAACGCATCGCCGCCAGTTGGAAGTCAGGCACTATTAAAGCACCCTGGAATCTACCAAAATCGAGGCCAGGACAAACATTGAATTCATGGTGAAACTGGGAGAGTAGGTAAATCATTGACGCTCTAGGACAAGTTTATGGTGAAAATGCCCCGATTAAATCAACAACCTACAAATGGATAAGTCGGTTCAGAAGTGGAAGAAACTAAATTGAAGATGAGCCCCGCAATGGCAGGCCATCAACGTCACTTTGTGAGGAAAACATTGATGCTGTTTGCGATATGATTGAAAAGGATAGACACATTCAGCATCTCTGTGGGTTCTGCTCATACAATTCTGGTGGAGAGTTTGGGGATAAGCAAGCTTTCCGCTCGATAGGTCCTTGTGCTGATGTGCCCAGATCAGCAACAAACAAAGGTACATCATTCAATGGAAATTTTGTACAAGAGGGGTGACGAGTCTGAAGCTTTTCTGCAGAGAATTGTGACAGGGGATGAAACATGGCACTACTAGTACGATCCCGAAGGTAAAACTCAATCAAAGCAGTGGCTGCCGAAAGGTGGAAGTGGAACAGTCAAAGCAAATTCTGAGCATTCAAGAAGAGAGGTCATGGCCACTGTCTTCTGGGAAGCAGAGGGGATTTTGCTGGTTGACTTCCTCGAGAGCAAGAAAGCAATTACATCTGCGTATTATGAATGCGTTATGAGAAAACTTAAAGAAAAAACTCAGAAAAACGCCCAATTTTCCATCTGTTGAAGATGCTGATCTAACATGGTTCATATCACATGACCCTAAGTTTTACTTAGACGGACTTAAAAAGGCTGGTATCAACGTTTGCTGAAGTGTATTGACCTTAGTGGAGCATATGTTGAAAAAGGAACATCATAACTGAAACCATTTTTTATGCTGACCTTTTTCCACAGACTTTTTGAAGCCCCCTCGTATATACATATATGTATATATATATATATATATATATGTATATATATATGCATATATATACATATATATTATATATATTATATATATTTATATTTATATGCATATGTCTTTATTTATATATCTATATCTATATATATATATATATATATATATATATATATATATATATATATATATATAGAGAGAGAGAGAGAGAGAGAGAGAGAGAGACAGGTCCCCACTCATGCCCCTCTTGCCCACAGGAACGAAGGCAGGGTACTACAACATCGCCCCGCAGGCAACGACGGCTTTAATGGCAGTCGTCCTCCTCCACGCCGTGAAGAAGGTGAGGACGACCTCGACTTCTTTTAAATCTGTAAAGACGACCCTGTAGGCAAAAGTGCGACCTGATTGGAGTAAGTACGAATTTGCTATATCAAGAACGAGCTTATTTGAAGACTACGACTTTTTGTGAATGAGTATGACCTCACGTGACAAAGTATACATACGTATGGATGA
>NC_061825.1:15048792-15051292 GCF_019202785.1 Penaeus chinensis
CCACAACAGCATCAAAAAGTTTTGGGAGGTAATTTACAGATGTGACCATGAAATCTGTATCATCTGTATAACGAAGATTGTTGATCTTGCAGCCATTGATAACGATTCCCTCCTGGCGATCTTCAATCTCCCGCAGGAGAACTTCAGACTATAAATTGAGGAAGTCAGGTAACATCACACCTCGCTTGATGAGGAACCAGTTAGTTGTCGAGCTTGGTAGACTAATTGAATTAGTCTTATATCTATACGGATATCGGCGAGGATTTTGAACAATTCTAACTGTCAGCTTTTATCAAAAGCTTTTTGATAGTCAATGAAAAACAAGTAGATGTTTTGCTGGTGTTGGATGGCTCTGTCGGCAAACATTCTCATGATGAAGACAGAGTTCCTTGTACCTTTATCCTTCATGAACCCAAACTGGGTTTCTAGTATTTCGGGTAGAAGTTGTCTTCTGATCCTCTGTAGGATGATTTTCTGTTGAGTGTGAAGAATATGCGACATTAGACTGATTGTGCGATGTTTTGAGCACTTAAGTGTTCCTGGGGCCTATGATCCGGCAATGAATACTGAGTTCATAATTTTTTTAGGAAGTTCCAGATGAGATCAATACCTTTCTCTCCTCAGGTCCTGAGCATTTCGATGTATACTCCGTCAGGACCTTCAGCTTTTCCAGATTTCATTAACTGTAGAGACCAACGCACTTCTGACCAGAATTGGTGGACCAGATGTGACAGATTTCAGGACTAGATGATCTGACTCTTCTCATCAGGCATTAAAAATGCAGGCATCTGCTGCTTTTTGCAATTTTAGGAAAACTCTTGTATCCTTTAGAACATCTCTTTGGGACTGCAACTGAGATTCTTTACTTCATCACATTTCTTCTGCAGCCACATGGCTTTCTTACATTACTTCTTTTTTTTTTTTTTAAAGATTGCTAATTAGGTCATATTGAACGGGGTTCTGTTTTGTGGAACTAGCTTAAATGGTCTTCTTTTCTGCTGTCGGGATGTCTTAGCTACTGCTTGAATGTTCTCACTGAACAAAACTATGGTCAATGTCATTGTTAGAAGCCTCTGGTAAATTTCCAATAAAAAACTTGTTTAAAGTTTTCTCGTACCTCTTTATTACTCTGTAATGTACCGATTTCAAAATTAGGGGGCAATCTTTGCTTTCATAATTTTTTGAGGGACAATCTAAATTTTGTTATTACTGGATTGTGGTCTGAATTTGCATCTGCACCCAGGTATGCTCGAGAGTGTTTAATTGCGTTCCAGTATCTTTGAACTGATCATAACATGGAAGATTTGGTTTCTGGCTCTATCACCTGGACAAATACATGCATATCGTCGTCTTGGGTGTACATTGAACCAGGTATTTGTGATCACCAGATTTCTCTCCTTACACCAGTCTATAAGTCTATCTCCACATTCATTCGGTTCCCCAGGTCCATCTCTCTCCGAGCCAACTTTAGCAATGAAGCCACCACTGGCAATCATAATTTTGGTTGGTTAACATGATGAGAATATATCATCAAGAGTTGTAAAAGCTGTCGATCTGTTGGTCTTCAGCATCCGCAGTGGGAGCATATGCTACTAGGATGTTTACATTCATAAGAATAGCTTTGTTCTTGACTTGAAGCATGTGGTCGTTTTTGGGCCAGAACGACAGAACGGATTTTGAATTTTTTTTTGTCCAAGACCAAAGTAAAATAATTTCTATGTTCTTTACCTGAAAAGAGGACTTCTCCCCCTTTAAAGTCGCCAGCATTGGGCTGTCTGACTTCGTACAAACCTAAGCATTGGATATTCATTATGTCCATCTCGTGGAGATTATTGTCTATTTTTCCAGTTTGGAATAAACTTCCGTGATCTAAACACTTTAGCCGATATGATTTTTATGTTTGTTACAATTGCAAGATGACGATTGCAGCATTGCTGCAGTTAAATGCAGCTACCGGGCGCAGATCGTACAAGACAACCTTGTGATACAGATATATATATATATATATATATATATATATATTTACACATATTTATCATATATATACATATTTAGATTTATGTATATATATATCATATATTTGTATATATATATATGATATATATACATATACATCATATAAATATATATATATATATATATATATATATATATATATATATATATATGATATATATACATATACATCATATATATATATATATATATATATATATATATATATATATATATAAATATATATATATGTATATATATATATATATATATATATATATATATATATATATATATCACATATATACATATTTATATTTGTGTATATATACATATTATATATATATATATATATATATATATATATATATATATATATATATATATATAAATATAAATACGCACTCACACATAATGAACCTCCATGAGGAACTGAGACGAGAGAAAATAACCGGAAAGGATATCTTCTGAAGGTGTCGTTGTATCGCTGTCGGGGACGGGGAAA
>NC_061825.1:15076292-15081292 GCF_019202785.1 Penaeus chinensis
GTCCCTTCTCCCTTCTCCTCCCTTCATCCTCTTCCATTTTCTCCTTCCTGCCTACCCTCCTCACCCCATCCCTACCTCCCTCCACCTAGGTCTGTGCAAGTCATGGTGACGAAGCGGGCTGCATATATGAGGCTATTCCTTGTCTGGGGGATTGTACTTTGTCACTTCGAGGACATGGTGTAATCTGAAGCGTAGGTTCATTACACACACACACACACACACACACACACACACACACACACACATACACAAACAAAAAAACGCACAGATCATCATAAGATCGCCCGTCAACAGCCGCACATATAACCATTGCTCATCCGGAGCAGGGTCGAATGTCCCTTCAAGACAGTTATTTGTTCACATAATACCTATTGTGGCAAAGAGTTCACGTTCATAAATATACTATATCCCTCACCAGAACCCAAATTACGTTTCAAGGACATTGCTGGATGTATGGCCACTTACCAGACTCATCAATTTTTCTTGTCTAATTTTCGAAAATAGTTCTATCACTTGTTTGTTTATTTACATATTCTCATACCAGAAACAAACTAAATAAGTAAACTATTAAAGCAATGGATGTACAAACACTACCCAACAAATAACGAAATTTATTGTTAAATAAATGTGTAAATAAAACCTGAAAAAAGTATCGCAGGGATCCAGACGTCATACTGCCCTGGGGAAGGTTGCCAAGCCTACATTAGCATCGTGCCATGACAGCGCACCAGAAACGGGGTTAATCTCACGTGCTGACCCTCCACGCCTAACGCTCAGGTAATGGCGGTAGATGGTAAATGAAGGTTATTTCAGGGCTGAGGCACATAATCACACACACACACACACACATACGCACGAATACACGCCTCCACATACGCGTAAGTAAGTACTCCTTTTCACAAACATATCCCCTAAACACACACACACACACACACACACACACACACACACACACACACACACACACACACACACACACACACACACACACACACTCACACACACCATGAATGAAAGAAAGGGAAATTTCTCCACCGGTAATCCGTGCCCCTTTATACTCTACGTGACATTTATGGAACTAAAACGGAGATAAAACATATTTTCGAATTTTATATACTTTCTCTCACTATATGTTTTAATTTCATTAATATTCTATCATGCTAGGAGTACATGATTCTTAGTACCGTGCGGACTTCCATTTCTTTTCTTGATTCTGACAACAAAGATTTTGGATAAAAGCGAATTTTCTTTCTATGATTTTGATTAAAGTGGCACATTTCTCTGCCAGGTGTTCATAAAAAAGGGTATCTCTTAGTACCTCATTTTGGATATATTCCCTTTCATGATTTAATCTAAAGAAGACATTGAATTTCCCGATTCTGTATATAAAAGAAGCACCTCTTTCCCTGATTTGGACAAAAAGAGCATTTTCCTTCATCAGGCAGTTTCCTATTTTCACCCAATCCCTGAATTTAATGAAAAGGATATATATATGGTAATCTTCTTCCCCCGATTTTGACAAAAAGGCCACTTCCTTTCGTGATGTAAACAGTACCCTCAGTGCCCCTGATTTTGGCAAGAACACATTCCTTACCCTGATTTTGGCGGAAAGGATGCTTTGGATAGAAAACGGGACTGGGGCTCATATACACCAAGATCCGTCTAGTATTTTACTACATATAATGTCTAATCATAACAGATACAGACGCAAAAAAATCGGAAAAAACAACAACAATAAGAGTGAAATCTTCCAAATAGAAGCCTTAGGGGTATAATGACAGTTTGAAAGATTCTCTGGTAACGTTATCCTTCATTGAATTAATGAATTAAGTATAACAAAGTAATTAATTAAAGCAACTGATTATAACTAAAATAGAAAAAAAAACTTCGAACGAAAATAATACATTGAACACAGAACACAAGGAAGCAAAACCATAAACAGAACAGACAAAGAAATTGAAAATACACTCTAGGAAAAGCACAGACTTCACGCAATAAGTTTTAGGCCTAATTGCAAGCTAACCTCGTCAAATTATCTCCTGTGCCTTAGGCTGAACAAACTTACCTCGTCGTATTTGGTGTAACTCAATATAGGCCTACGTTGCCTCATGTTTAGGAATACGTCATTGGGCGTAGGCTGCTTGGAAAAAAAAAAATTATTGTCATTAAAGGATAAGATCTACGTGAATTTGAATGAATACGGATGGTGATTTATTTACTATTTCATATTTGGAAATTCGTGAATATTTGGGACGATTTTTATTTTCATTAATTTGTGTCCATCAATGATAATTGGTTTAGTTTTTCATAATGTATAATAATTAATAGTTATTTGTTTCCTTGTTCGTAATTTGGATTACACATGTTTTATTGTCATTAAAGAATAAGACATACGCATATTCAAATATGTGTGATGAATACACAATGAGAGCATTAATACACTGAAATAAAGGGAATCTTGCCTACTACACTTACTATATATACACACCATTGCAGGAAGTATGTTAGATTATATGACTAAATTTATGATACATAGATAGATAGACAGATAGATAGATATACATAGAGAAAGCGGATTGGTGATGGAAAGCGAGAGAGAGAGAGAGAAAGAGAGAGAGAAAGAGAGAGAGAGAGAGAGAGAGAGAGAGAGAGAGAGAGAGAGAGAGAGAGAGAGAGAGAGAGAGAGAGAGAGAGACAGACAGACAGATATATAGATAGATAAATATATATATAGAGAGAGGAAGAGATAGATAGATATATATATATATATATAGATAGATAGATAGATAGAGAGAGAGAGAGAAGGAATGATGTAGGGAAAAGAGGAAGAGATAGAGAGAGGGGCCGGTGTGGGCGAGAAGAAGAGAGGGAGGCAAGGAGAGAGACAAATATATAATGGATAAAGAGAGAGAAAGAGAGAGAGAGACAGACATTTTCTGTGACCCTCTTTTTGTATTCCATTGCCTTTTATTCTCTCCGCCCCCTCATATCCTCTTCCTCCTCTCTCTCTCTTTTCTCCTCTCTCTCTCTCTGTACGCCCTATCCCTATCCTATCTATCTCTATCCCCTTCGCTATCTCTCCCTCTTCGTCCCTCCTCTATCTCTATCTATCTTTCATTCCCCTCCTACCTCCCCTCCTCTCTCTTTTCCTCTCCCTCCTTCTCTCTGTCTCCCTGTCTCTCTCTCCCTCCCTCCCTCCCTCTCTCCACCCATATCTCTCTTTCTCAATCTCCCTCATTCCCACTCTCTCTCTCTGTATATATATGTATATGTATATACACACACACACATATATATGTATATATGTTATATATATATGTATATATATACAAACACACATATATATATATACATACATATATATATATATATATATATATATATATATATATATATATGTCCCCTCCCTCCCACCCACCCACCGTCTCTCTCTCTCTCTCTTTCTTCCTTCTTCCATCCTGCCCTCCCCCTCCCTCATCCCTCACCCCCTCCTCCTCTTCCCCCTTCTGTCTCTCTCAGGACATTCGTCGCGTGGCTATCACACCGGATCCCTTCTTAGGCTTATGATATTGTGGAACCCTGTGATGGATCGTCTTCCTTGTCCCTATGAATGGCTAAACAGCTTATATTTTACTTCATTATACCATCCCTAAAATTGATTGTCCGGTGAAAATCGTTTCAAGAGTGAAGCTGTTATGGTTGACTGGGTGTTTATAATTTGTTATTTATTGTTCGTATGGCGGATTAGTCACTTACATTTGATTATGTGTGTTGTTAGCAATGCTAGATTTCTAAGTAGCGGATTGTTGATAAAGCGTCCATGAAACTCCTTGTTTATTTTTTTTCTCTGTTAGAAAATTGACAGCATTTTCCCTTCCAATATCAGTTTCAATTCATAATATCGGTATTACTATTATCCAAGCTTTTTGGAACGCTACTCCAAAAAGGGGGTAACGTAGATATTAGCCAACCGATAACAATTGAGAGCTTTAGTATGAAATAGAGTATTAAAAGAATAACGTTGCGATAATGCTAATGTTATCACCTTTATGCCTGAGTCACAGCGTTGCGTCACCGTAGGGCGCGGGCGGGAAAGACGTAAGGAAATTAATCTTTCTTATCCCATAGACGCCCCCTATTGGCTCCAACGCCCCCTCGTTCCAGCCAATCAGGACGCGGGGAAGAGGAAGGACAAGGTATAAAAGGGTAAGTTGCACGTTCCAGATCTATAGTCCTTCCCGCTTCCGTTGAGTGGTCAGTTAGCACACCAAACTCGATTCAGTGTAAGTTAGAAGTGGTCGGCATTTTGTATTCCTAATGTCATATCGAATACTTAAGTTGTGCTGTTTTGAGTCAACTTATAATAAGAGTCTGCTCTCTTGATGGCTACCCTTATTGGTGTCAATATAGTTATCATAATAAGTGTTTTTGACAATTTTTGTTGATTCATTAATGATAAAATTGTTACGATCATATTATCATTGGCATTATTATCATTATTCTTAGTCATCATTATCACTGTGATTGCGATTGTTGTTGCTACTATTATTACCATTGATATAATTATCTTTATTGTTTTATTATTATTATTATCATTATTCTTATTATCAGGATCGTATTGTTGTTATTGTTGTTATCATGATCATTGTCATTACTATTACAATTATCTTTATTATCATTACTATGATCATTATCGTTTTTACTATTACTATTATTACTGCTTTGTTGTCATTTGGGTATTAGTTTTGGTGTTGTTATCAATACACCACATAATCATTATTACGTAACTCATATTCAAAGACTTATCTTACTCACAATCATCTTCAACCTTATTTACATAAATAAATCATAACAAGAAGAACAAAAATCAAATCACACGAACCATGTTGCATGACACTAATCGTTGCATTAATCCCGCTGAAAGTAAGTTTGAGCGTCTGTTGAACTCTGGGTTTCATGATCAAGGTTGCAATGAGGAACGGGCGAGCTTTCTAGGCAGA
>NC_061825.1:15086292-15096292 GCF_019202785.1 Penaeus chinensis
TTTGATTTAGATAGGGAGAAGAATTAGGCAGGGAAGAGAGCCATCTTAGTTTGTTTTGTTTTTTACAACCATGGTTAGAGCGAAGAGAGCTCCCAAAGGGAGCACAAACAGTGCCAGTTCTGACGGGACTGCCACTGCCCAAGCAGGTAGCGCTTCTACAAGAGCCTCTCCTGCGGACAAGGATCACTCCACTGACACATCCAAACATACTGAGGATGCTTCCACGGATCAAATTATCGAAACCCCTATCACTCCTCCAGATTTGACACAGAGATTTGTCATCACACCTTCCTCAGATTTCTCCACCTCTATTGAAGCTCTCCTTGCCCTAGAAAAAGAGAACCCAGCCTTACAGGTTTCCACCAAGGTAACACAGCAAGGAGATTTCATTCTGCAAGCTAAGAATGAGGAAACCTATCATATACTAGCAAACACCTCCATTCTTAATTCGGGAAAGAGCATCACTCTACTCCCCTACAGCCCCCCTCTAAAACGAACAAAAATGGTGTTAGAAGGCTATCCACATGGATTTCCCATGGATAGACTCTTAGAGCACCCGCTAATTGAGACGGCCTCCCGACTTAAATTCAGGCCTACCAAAGAAGAGACTAGGCAAGTACTAGTCACTATCTTAGGGGAACCGATCCATGAGATCTCCCTGGGCATCTTTGGCACTTTCTCCCTAAGAGAATACTACTCTGAACCGCTGAGATGCACCAAGTGCCAAAAGTTCGACCACCACTATTCAAAGTGTAAGGCCAAACCAAAATGTGGCATTTGCTCAGGGAACCATGCCACTGACATCTGCATGGAAAAACTAAAGAATGGAGATAAACCTCCTGCCAAATGCCCAAATTGCGGAGAAGGACATCACGCATGGAACCCAGCATGTGCAGAGAGAATCAGCAGGCTGAAACTACCTACAGCTATCAATGCCAAACAGGGAAAGGAACCCCGCATCTTCAAAAGGAAGCTTCACACATGGGGAAGCTCCACACAGACAACCACTCCGTCAAATGCTGATTTTCCCCTTTTAAAGGAGGCTTCTCTCACTATCAACCAGCCAAATTTACAAATCATGACAGATCATCCCCCTTCAAAAGAGGCTGTGTTGAACCAGCCTCTCAACTCTTCAACAGTCCCTTGCTTCAACTGTGGACACAATCAGGCAGGAAAAGAAGCATCCCTTCTGGCCTCCTTTATCCAAATAGGGTTGTCTCTCATGGGCAAACAAGGCAACCATAACATCATTCAACAGGCCGCAACTCAAATATTAGCAAGAGCTACCAACATGCCGTCCAATAAAGGTGATCCTCAAACGGAAAATATCCCGAAGACAAACAGCCCAAATTCTTCACCCTTGGAGACCGAAAAGTCGTGTGATCGCACTGCAATCACTTCCATATCGGCTGGCCCCATCAAGGAAAACAGTAAAACAATCAAAACAGCCACATCTCAGATCCCCAACATTAACCAGGAGACACAAAGTCTTACTGCTAAAAGAACCAGACGCAGACGTGCCCGAAACCCATCCTCAGGAAGTGAAAAATCCTCTATTGTCTCTGACATAGACCATGAGGAGGTAAACATCGACTCCACTTCACCTGAAAACAATGGAATCTCACTCACATATGACAAGTCAGCCATCTTGATTACCTCAGAAGGATCTCCACCTATCCTCCACATACCTGAAGGAAAAAACACAGTAAACAAGTATGAAACTATCCAATATGAAGACTTCGACACAGACCAAGAAATAAATATTGAAAATGAATAATAATAATAATCAACAGTTAAACAAGATCAACATACTTCAGTGGAATATCAATGGGTTACAGAAGAATCTGCCATTGTTAAGCCTTGCTGTAGCTGAACAGAGGTTTGATATTATCATATTACAAGAGACTCTCCTCAAATCTCACATTTCCCTCAGCTCCTACACAGCCTTCCATGAATACCATACCACTGGACTAAACCGTGGTATTTCCATCCTTATTAAATCAGAAATATATGCAGAACCCATTACCACAACTCTCCCCTGTGGCCCAGAAACCGAATTTCAAGGAATTTCAATAGCCTTGCAAGACATGCATCTCCAAATCTTCAACATATACAGACCACCTAGAGACAGTGCCAAGTTAAAAATAGATCATATTTTTGCTGCTGTCGAAAATGCGCCTTCAGTCTTATGTGGAGATTTCAATGCCCATCACGTTATCTGGAATGATCCAGCCTCTAACTCTGCGAACAAGATATGCAGAACAGGACAACACCTAGCCCACTTGCTCCACAGTTTCCCTAATGTATCTCTGCTCAACTCAAAGACTCAGACACATATTAGGGGAGGAGTCCTTGACCTCACTTTCCTTACCTCTGACATTCTCCCAACTGCTTCATGGGATACTCATCCCTTCCTTGCCTCCGATCACTTCGCCACAATAACTACAATAGATATACCTCGTCTACAGCCACCTCCTCTCATCCCGAGATGGAATCTCAAACGTGCTAACTGGCAGCAATTCACAGAATCAATTGATAAATGGTTTTCCACTTACACTCCAGCCGAAGATCTAGACTCTCTAGAAGCAGATATAGTAAAAGCCATTCACGATGCTGCCAATGTTTCAATACCAGTCATCACATCAATTCCATATACACGAAAAAATAAATGGTTCCACAATGATAGAATTAGAGAACTAAAACATCGTCTTCTACAACTCAGGAAAGCTCTCAAGCAACATCCTTCTCCCACCCTGCTTGAAAACTATAGAGCTGCCATACGGTTAATAAAAGCAGAGATCCGAGAAATCAGGTCAAAAGCCTGGCTACAATGGTGCGAATCCATCAATGCCCACACATCTCTTCATGATTTGTGGAAGAAAATCAATATTGCTGCAGGCAAATACAAGAAACAACCATGCCATCCCCACGCACAAGAGATTGCTGAAGACCTGATCAAAACTTTCAAAGAAAGAGGAGATTCGAACATGCTTTCGCCTTCAACCATAGCAAAACTCACCTCTTTAAAACCTGAAAGACTTGAAAATATCACTATATCAATAAATAAAGTTTCGGAGACTGATAAACCCTTTGCCTTAAATGAGATGCAAGCTGCAATTAAATCAGGTATAGACACCGCACCAGGGATAGACAAAATATCGTACTCCATGATTAGACATCTCGGTCCTCAAGCTACGCAATTACTCCTGCTTCTATTCAACAAATCATTAGAGGCCGGCCTCCTTCCTAAAGCTTGGAAAGTCTCAGATATCCAACCCATTCCAAAAGCAGGAGTTGAAAAAGCTTTCCGTCCAATATCTCTCCTTTCCTGCCTCAGCAAGACCATGGAAAAGGCCATCTTAAGAAGGCTGAGATTCTTGATTCCCCGCCCTCACAAACACTCTTTCGCCTACTGCAAAGGGTTTGGAACCAGAGACAATCTTGCCACAATACACAGCCTCACAGATGGCAAGGATTCCATCATCGTATTTATAGACCTTGAGAAGGCCTTTGAGCTTGCAAACAGGGAAGCCATCATCAGCACCCTTGCCTCAAGAGGAATAACAGGAAAAATACTTAAATGGTGCAATGACTACCTCTACGAAAGAAAAGCCCGAGTCAGGTTCCAAGGCCACCTATCTAGCTTTATGCAATTTGAGAATGGTACACCTCAGGGTGGCATCCTAAGTCCATTCCTTTTCAATATAATAATTGCAGAGTTACTCTCCATACAGACTCCACCAAACTCCCACATTCTTGCATATGCGGATGACATTCAATTAATTACCACAGGAAATGCTAGACTCATCAACGCCCAACGTTCCCTCGACCTCTTAGCCGCAAAATGCAAAGAACTAGGCCTCAAAATTAACACAAATAAAACAAAAGCAATGCAATTGAGGCGATGTATCCCTAACCAACACCTTTACATTCGTACACAACAAATAGAATGGGACACACAATACAAATGTTTGGGAATCATTTTTAACAACAAATGCGATTCCTCTGATCATTTACGCCATGTCTTACAGAGAACGAAGTCTAGAATCAACGTGCTACGAAGACTCTCAGGCACAGACATAGGCGCAGGCTATCAAGTTCTCCGTATCTTTTACATCCACGCAATCCGCTCCATCATCGATTATAGTGCAATATCCCTGTATAACCTCTCTCCTGAACAAATTTCATCTCTTGAGACAATACAAAACAAGTGCATGAGGGTTATCCTCGGTGCCCCACGATGGACTCGTATTGACAACCTCAGGCAAGAAACCAATCTTGTTTCCCTTAAAACTAGGATAAAGCTCATGGTTGCAAATTATGCCGGAAAGAGTATCTCAAGAACATACGCGTCGGACACAGACTCAGTCTTACGAAACATTGTCTTCAACCCACAGACCCTTCCTCTCCACAATATGCCATGGCACAGTGAATTCTTTGATTCCTTAGACGATCTCAACCTCTTACAAGTCATCAAAGAACGAGGAGTCGACAAACCACACCACGCCTATACCTCACCAAAACCATGGGAATCTCCAAAAGTCATTTTCATCACAAATAGCATTCCAAGATCTAAGGCACTAGCCTCCCCCACAGACATCAGAAATCTTGAACGCCAAGTCAACTACCTTGAACAGCAACATGATCTCGCTGTCATATACACTGATGGATCAGTTGAAATGCAATCCAACAGGGCAGGCTCTGGTTTTCTTTACAAAGATCATATATTCAGCAGCAGGATTAGTGACGGTTCTTCCTCCCTCCAAGCTGAGCTGTATGCCATCCAAGCCGCTCTGACCCACGCCCTTCTTCTCGAAGAAAAGCAAGTACACATACTAACAGACTCCCTCTCTGCTATCCATGTTCTGCAGCAAGAATCAATAATAGATAACGTATCCCTTATCACTGCCGTTCACTTTAAGATCAGACAGCTAAACGACCAAGGAAAGTTAATATCCTTCATGTGGATCCCTGGACATGTTGGATTACAAGGTAATGAGATCGCAGATAACGCAGCTAAGAGGAGTCTGCGACAAGACCACATCAAAGTCATCAAACCCAGTCTCAGCAAAATGAGAATACGTGCCAGGGAAACAGCTCAAGAAATATCCAGGATTCAACATCAAGTCTGGGTGCAAGCAGGAGCAGCTTCAGCAACGTGGTACAGCATAGCCACTGATTACAGCCAAATCACCATTCCTAAGGCAATGTCCAGACGAGATGCTGTTACCATACACAGACTTAGACTCGGATACAGGTGCAACTGGGAGATACAATTCCGAGTTCCAAAGGCTTGCACACATTGTAATGAAATCGTCGTAGAACCTCTCCTTCATTATATTCTAGAATGCCCTGTCTTAGATGTAATAAGACCACACAGATTTCGAGAGTCTCCAGGTATCCCTGTTGAAGAAAAGATGAGGTTAGCTGCCCTTTGCACCAAAACATTTCTAGAATCTGAAGATGCCTTCAAAACAGTCTCACTTTTTCCTCCACCAAGATAATTTGATTTGTATGATTAGCACATGTGCAATGTTATATGTTTCTCTCTCCTAATTAGGTATAAGTTAAAATATATCATGTAGATTATGTCAAGAAGCTAAATCAGCATACATAAAGTCAGATTTATTTATACACTTTTTATGTTATACCTCACACATATGTTCTAATTTCATTATGCATTATATAATTTCTTAGCTTATTATGTTGAATGTAAACAATGTCCTTATTCACATTGATGTAAAAAACAAAATTGTAAGCCTAATAAACAAAAACCGGGTGGCAAAAGCTAAACTCGGTATAAAAAAAAAAAAAAAAAAAAAAAAAAAAAAAAAAAAAAAAAAAAAAAAAAAAAAAAAAAAAAACGTTCCAGATCTATAGTCCTTCCCGCTTCCGTTGAGTGGTCAGTTAGCACACCAAACTCGATTCAGTGTAAGTTAGAAGTGGTCGGCATTTTGTATTCCTAATGTCATATCGAATACTTAAGTTGTGCTGTTTTGAGTCAACTTATAATAAGAGTCTGCTCTCTTGATGGCTACCCTTATTGGTGTCAATATAGTTATCATAATAAGTGTTTTTGACAATTTTTGTTGATTCATTAATGATAAAATTGTTACGATCATATTATCATTGGCCTTATTATCATTATTCTTAGTCATCATTATCACTGTGATTGCGATTGTTGTTGCTACTATTATTACCATTGATATAATTATCTTTATTGTTTTACTATTATTATTATCATTATTCTTATTATCAGGATCGTATTGTTGTTATTGTTGTTATCATGATCATTGTCATTACTATTATAATTATCTTTATTATCATTACTATTATCATTATCTTTATTGTCATTACTATTATCATTATCGTCTTTACTATTACTATTATTACTGCTTTGTTGTCATTTGGGTATTAGTTTTGGTGTTGTTATCAATACACCACATAATCATTATTACGTAACTCATATTCAAAGACTTATCTTACTCACAATCATCTTCAACCTTATTTACATAAATAAATCATAACAAGAAGAACAAAAATCAAATCACACGAACCATGTTGCATGACACTAATCGTTGCATTAATCCCGCTGAAAGTAAGTTTGAGCGTCTGTTGAACTCTGGGTTTCATGATCAAGGTTGCAATGAGGAACGGGCGAGCTTTCTAGGCAGAGGCGCAACGCGTGATGTTACTGAGAAATTCCTTGGGTTTGGCGCGTTCGGGGAAAAGCTCGTGCGCGCAAAGTCGTTTTGTCAAGGCTGATCGTGCGTACGTCCATGTATATGTATATATGTATATATATATTAGTATATATATGTATATATATAATACATATATATATATATATGTATGTATGTATACACACTTGTATATGTATATATATATGTAAATATATATATAATATAAATATGTATATATATATATACATATATATATATATATATATATATATATATATATATAAGTGTGTATGTTTGTGTATAGATTTATATATATATATATATATATTTATATATGTATATATACATATATATATAATAATGCGGTATTGCATTATTCCATCTTTCATATATATACACCTCAGTATCTGACTTCGGTTTCGAATTTCTAAATCAATTTCCACCGAGTGCCTACGGGGAGTGTGTGTAAAACCTCGCTATCATTACTCATGTATGAGTAGATAGGTAATGTCTATGGAAGCTAGTTAGCTCTTAGTTGCACACTCCTTTTAGTGGGTCGTGTTGTATGGTTGGTTTAGTACTGGCCCTCCGGTCTCATAGCCGGAGTGACCTAGGTTTGAGGCCAGGTCAGGGAGGATTGTTATACACCTATATCAATGCGGTATTGCATTATTCCATCTTTCATATATATACCTCAGTATCTGACTTCGGTTTCGAATTTCTAAATCAATTTCCACCGAGTGCCCACGGGGAGTGTGTGTAAAACCTCGCTATCATTACTCATGTATGAGTAGATAGGTAATGTCTATGGAAGCTAGTTAGCTCCTAGTTGCACACTCCTTTTAGTGGGTCGTGTGGTATGGTTGGTTTAGTACTGGCCCTCCGGTCTCATAGCCGGAGTGACCTAGGTTCGAGGCCAGGTCAGGGAGGATTGTTATACACCTATATCAATGCGGTATTGCATTATTCCATCTTTCATATATATATATATATATATATATATATATATGCGTGTGTGTGTGCGAGTATGTGTGTGTGTGAATGTGTGTGTGTGCATGTATGTGTTTGTGCGTATATGTAAATTCTTGGCTCTAATGGATTGTTGTAACAATCTGCAAATTATTGAGTAGGATATAACGGTTGCAACATCTATTCACTCCAAAAGATGTCTTACTTGATTAATATAATCTTTGTGCTTAATCATGTAAATACTTTCTATTTATCACTATCACTTTCTTGCAACAAAAACATCTACTGGAATAACAACATAAACAACATCAGGGATTAACTAATAGTGACAATATAAATAGTAATAGCAATCACATACATACACACGCACGTAAACACATCCACACATGCATGTACACACACACGCACACACACAACTCATCCCCATAAAAATGGGTACATGAATGACCATTAGAAGGCAGTGAGAAATGCTCTCCTTTTCAACGGCACCGCCTCCCGCCCTCAGATGCGCAGCAGCCACCTCCTCGTCGCCGTCCTCAGCCTGTCATGGCTCGTGGCCGCTGAGGGCATCATCGTCCTCGCCGGCGCCGCAGCTGTTGGCGCTGCCGCCCTGGCCATCGGTGGGCTGGCAGCCCTCAAGGGCGCTGCCATCGTGGGCTACGCCGCTGGAAGGCACCATCGCCGCTACCACGGGCGCTCCTACGGTCACTACAGGCAGCCGTATTACAAGTACCACCGCCACGGCCGCTCCGTCGACCCTGCTGCTGACGAAGGTGAGGACCTTCTTCTGGCCACCGTCGGGCAGCTCGACCCCAACGGCTGCATCCTCAAGATGCTGTGCCAGCTCCAGACCAAGGACGAGTCGACCCTCACCCTCGAGGAGGACCTGCTGCTGGGCATGTTCGCCAACAGCACCGAGACGCTGTCCTCCTTCAACGCCGCCTTCGTCTACGCCACCGACATCGGCTCGAAGACCCGCGACCCGTCTGTCTGCAAGAAGTTCTTCCCCAAGTGTCCGCTGGGAGACCAGGAGCTCGACGGCCTCCTGCAGATGGCCTGGGGGTGCGGGGCCGCCTTCCTTGAGCAACCCCAGGAAGTCTAGGCGGACGCCGCCTGGAGACACCGCGGGGATTTGGAAGAAATTATTTTTTGTAGCCTTTTTTAACATAGTTTTTTTTTCTTCATCTGACTGTGTATGAGATTTCTAGCATATAATAAAGATGAAAAAGAACGAGTCTTTATCAGATACGGATGTAAAAAAATTATATGAATAAACATATATATATATGTCTATATATATATATATAAATCTATACACAAACACACACACACACACACACACACACACACACATATATATATATATATACATATTTATATTATAGATATATTTACACACACACACACACACACACACACACACACACACATATATATATATATATATATGTATATACATACATATATACACACATCTCTCTCTCTCTCTCTCTCTCTCTCTCTCTCTCTCTCTCTCTCTCTCTATATATATATATATATATATATATGCATGTATAATATGTACATGTATATATGTGTATATATATATTCACACACACACACATATATGTATACATACTCACTAGCTATATGTATGTATATATAATATATATGTATATACATATAAATATACATATACATACATACATACTTCCTGGAGCTGATAACCATCACCATGGCAGGTCTTCTCACTTCCGAGAGGGAAGCCACCTCGACTCCCAATCGCTCTAGTTCCCTCAGTACCAGATGTAACCACTCGTCCTGCCACAATTACTGGATGTTCCAAGCACCTACCCAGATAGCTCGCCTCGGTCGGTCACTCCAGTGGGCACCACCTCTGCCACTCCCCTGACGCTGCCCCAAATAAAGTGGGTCAGCAGGCTGTGAGGCCCAACATCAGCCTGTGGGGTTCCCTTGGGCTTTGCCCTACAGGCCTTATATTGGGTTGGCACCTGCCAGGGCGCAGGCTGGATGGGTAACTCTCATTCCTATCCTGCGCCTCAACATTTACCCCCCAAGCAGTACTCTAACTATCCCTTTATTATATGCATTGCTGGTGAGTTATCTGGGGGGAGGGGAGCTGACAAGGCCCACCACCCCTGAGCCACCTATCAACCCTAGAGTGGCTAAGGGTCATGATTGGTACAGAGCCGGTGGACCATGGCTCAGTACCTCTGAAGCCTCCTGCTGCTCCAAGATCCCTCACAGTTTAACCTCGCACACCATCGCTTCACGTCACCCTGAGCATGAAGCATCCACCCATATATACATACATTCACACACACACACACACACACACACACACACAC
>NC_061825.1:15101292-15108792 GCF_019202785.1 Penaeus chinensis
ATGATTTCTTAAAAAATCTTGAAACTTTTTGTTCATTCCTGTTTTTGACGGAACTCCTAGACCAGATACCTTGGCTTGGATTCGTAATAAAACCAAGAAATTCCAGAATGCTTTCAGAGGAAGTTTCTGCAGTTCCATGGCAGCACGACTGTAAACGAACTACTAACATGGCCGAAACATAATAATTGATTACATTAAAATTCAGCCGATTCACTCATTTTGTAGCCAATAAATATAATTTGTCATTCTGACGGTGCCGATTAGATGTGTTGTGTATGGAGTGTAACAGTAGCTTTATTATCCTCTAGAAGATAAGTACATGCTACTTCTAATAGTACGAATGGCCATCCCGGGAATGTTCGATAAGATTTCAAATTGGTATGTATTACTTTCAACTGAAATTATCGATTTAAAAGACCTATCTCTATTATTGATAGAAGTGCTAACAAGAGTGTACACGATTTTTCAAAGTTATTCATAATCTTTTATCTTTTACGCTTCGTAATGCGTACTTTTTTCTTTCCTTTGCCATCTCCACTTACTGAAAAGCCAAGGCGAAGAAAGATTTCCTTGCTCAGTTCGCTATCATCAGTACCAACAACGTCCACTTCTGTTTTCTTTCGCGATTGCTACTGTCATCCACTACGAAGGAGACTGCGATATCACATGTCACTTTGTTTAGATTGGTAGCAAGCTGCTTTTTTATCCGGTTTTTGACGAATTCAGCAAGACGGACCAAGCCATAGTTTGCTTGCATTTCTCGTCAAAAATGCGCCTATGATATGGATGTTCAGCCTTAAATGTCTCAATATTTCTGATTTCTTTGTATCTAATCCGCCTATTGCTTGTCTCCTTGGCTCTCCTTTCAACTTATCTGGTTTCTAAAGGTTAACCGCAAAGAAAATTCCATAGTTTTAGAAAGGTACATGTTCTCTCACTTTACTGGGAGGGGAAATTCCATATGAAAAGTGAGAAAGTTCGACTCTTTCTTGTGAATATTCCCCAACTAACGCAGGATTAATCTGGCATAATCAAATTTATGTACGCATTTAAAATCACATGTATAAGAAAGAAATGGTTGTTACATATAATTGTGCTCTCTTCTGTAAGGCTACCAGCTGCGGAAACTTTTCTATAACAAATATCATTTTTAATATAAATCCAGATATGTATCCTGTATTTTCTTCCAGATGAACAGCGTCCTTATCCTTCTTGTTGCCGTCGGCCTCTCCTGTGTCATGGTAGCGCACGCCTCGCCCACCATAGGTCTGATGACCGGTTTCGGCGCCCTCAGAGCATCCCGATACCAACCCAAGCGGCGCTACCACGGGCCTGGGTATGGGCGATACCACGGCCATGGCTACAAGGCCCCTCGCAGAAGATACCGGCCGCGCTTCGGCCGCTCCGCCGAAGCGCTCTCTGACGAGGAGGAGAGCCTGATCCTATCCACTGTGGCACACCTGGATCCCGAAGGCTGCATTCACAAGACGTTGTGCCTCCTGGAGGCGAAGGACGAGTCTGATCGCTCGCAGGACGAGACCCAGCTGCTGGAGATCTTCGCCAACAAAACTCGGAGCCTCACCTCCTACAGCGCCACCCTCGTCCTCGCCACACAATTCACCAACACGCGGGACTCGACCGCCTGCAAGAAGCTCTTCGCCAAATGTTCGCTCGACGAGGAAGAGCTGAGCGACGTCCTGCATCTTGCATGGGGCTGCGACTGCGACTCGGACCAGAGACAGGACTCACGTTTGCTTTAATATACACGTCGAGGCACGCACTTAGCTTATATTAAGCTGAATATATGGTAATATTTATATATCCAGTTTTATATGATGAACGCTTGGGAATGTTGTATCATGCTTCATTCTTGGTAAAACCCCTAAATTTGGGTAGGTCTAGTACATAATCTTAAAATACTGTCTGAACATTTACGGTCAGTCTTAATAAAATATTTATTCTGCTCTTTGTGTTTTTTTTTCTCTCTCTTATATAAAAAAAAGACACTCTCCTTTTCATTTTTTTTCCGATGTCTTTTTTTTTTTTTTTTTTTTTTTTTTTTTAGCATTACTGATTCATATATTTTTTTGTTTCTGTTTAGAGTTATGAACATACATTTATTTTATCAGTGTTTCATATACTAACTACTACTAACTGCTTTATTACGGTGTTAGTGCTTGAAAAATTACCAGCTCAAGCTTTTAAACACCAAATGCAATATAATGTACCTTTATTGCTTAGATTATTACTTCAACAAACGAAATTTCATTAAAGGTTAAAATATAAACGAAGTCAACAAGCGGTAAAATTAAACCGAAAGAAAAACAATGTTGAAAACAAGAAGTAAAACGATAAAAAAAACGTATTAAATGATAACCCAAACAAGATTCACCAAATAGTTCAGGCAGGGATTCGAACAAGGTGTCAAACGGTTCACAATTACGTCGGTTTGTTTGGGTGAGAGAGAACACGGTTTTCGCATGCAACTCTTGACTTCCTTCGGACACAGTATATCCCCATGGAAATGTGTTACTTAACGATAAATAGGTAAACTGTTTGAACTTCCTATGGTAAAATAACTTCTAGCAATTTTACCAGGAAGAAACTGAGCTTTAAAACATAATATAAATATAATCAAAGAAGCTTACGTCTTTATTTTTTGTGTACTCTATGAAATGTAATATTCACGGCATGTATGATCTGTTATCATTGCATAATATGTTGCGTGTTTGCAAAATAATGTATGCCCTCCAATCCTCATATTTTGATTATGCATGCACATATTCATACCTCTTTATCTACACACACATTTCCATATCCAAGATTATTATTCACAGAATCTTGACGATTGTAAACATTCCAGATAACCTGATCATTTCTTAAGGCAGACGTGCCTCAGTTCCAAAAGCACCTCTCAGAATGCTTTACATTATTTCCCTTTTCCTAGAACTGCATTTTAATTCACCCAAAGGACTTGGCCATCTCCTACTTTCGAAGTTTTGGCCTATGCGTTATTATTTGTGTGGCGAGGGTTCTCTTCTTTATTCCCATTGTTACGTGTTTATTCCTTTCTTATCTAAGATGCGCTATTTAAGATCTGCATTTTGATAATTGCTTCCCTTTCTTGTCTTTCTTCTCCTCTCCCCCTCTCTCTCTTCTCATCTTCCTTACCTTTCTCTTTTTCATGCTCTTTGATATGCGTTTCCTCTCGCACGCCTCGTGTTAAATCCTGCTTGTCTATTGGCGAAGGATCGGAAATGCTCGCCATAATATTAGCATTACAAAGTCATCGACAACATGCGATAATGGTGTATGAACAAACGAACAAATAACAGTAATAGGTGATGTCAAAGGCTTTGGCCAAATGAAGTGACAAAGAGACATAAGATTTTAGTAAGGTGCTGATGCCGGAGAAATTCCACAGGGAAGGTGCAACAACCTTGCACTATTTACCCGCTGACGAAGGAGATATATTGTGCCTCTTGATACTACCTCACTGCATTTGTTATTTTCCATATATGGAGGGTGATACTTCGATATTGTATAACTGATTAGCTTTGCCTTTTTACGTGTATACTGTATATTTGCTGGTATTTCTCGATGGATTTTGTAAGTTAATTTGTGCTCTTGTCAGTCAGGTTAATCACTCACAAAGGATCGCACCAAATTAGAAAGACTGCAATACTTGCCATTAAATAGGATGTATTAAGTTGCATGTGTAAGTATGGACGAGTGTGTGTTAAAATAAACGTTATGGGTGTTGAATAGAATAACGCGAAGTTCTGTTAGGGCAAAAGAGGGAGTTGCTTCTCCATTAATCTATAAATATTTGTTTAATCCATATACGTATCATATCTTTTCGTTTACCTATTTCTCGCCCTCTCTCTCTCACTTTCTGACTCTCTTTTTGAGACTCGCTATACTCAACTGTTTCATAGTGTTACTGGCAACAGTAATGGTAACGAGACAACTGCTGTAACTGTCAATAAAATCAAACTGATGATTTCTGCTTTAATTATTAACCCTAATGCGAGGGAAACTAGACAAAGTATCATTTCTTGAATGTTAAAAATGCATTACTAAAATCATGCCTTAACAACGCTGAATTATCTAACAAATCAAGTTTTACTTTTATTATACTGGCTAAGTTTCGCCTGAAATGATAATAAGGGAAAATAAAATGCAAAATGAAAAAAATCAATAGCTGAATGAAGCAATTAGGCTTGCAAAGTAGTCCAGATAGGGGATTCCACGCAGGTACCGAATAGTTTATATGCAAAGGGAGTCTGTATGCGAGGGAGGATGCTGTTCTTGCATGCAGCTCTAGACTTCCTTCACAGATACAGACGCTTTCTCATGCAAATCCGTTACTTGACAATAACCTGCTCCACTAAACACAATATCTAACACTTAGTAAAGAGAAACTTGACAGATAATTCTTCAGCCTGGTCTCTCTCTCTGAAACACACACACACACGTGTGTGTGTGTGTGTGTGTGTGTGTGTGTGTGTGTGTGTGTGTGTGTGTGTGTGTGTGTGTGTGTGTGTGTGTGTGTGTGTGTGTGCTTCCGGATTTCGTTATTTCATCACGGAGTGCCACTGATCTTGGCCTTGGCTTCCTTGTGTCAGCCATTCTCCAATCTGTTAGCTTCTTTGTCCACCTGTCGTGCTGCCTCTTAAGTACATGACTTGCCGACCACCAATCCGTCTAAGTATGTCTTTCACTCTGGCCAGTTCCCTAATCCATGCTGCCCAGTCCTTATTACTCCTTGGTCATTTCTCATCGTAAGCATTTACATTTCATTACAAACACACACACTCACACACAAAGACACACACTCTTACACTATATATATGCATATATATGTATACATATATGAATATATATGTATATATATATGCATATATATAATATACACATATATGCGCACTCACACACACGCCCACACACCAAAAAAATATATTTTCATATAGATAAATATATATATATATATATATATATAATATATGAAGATATATACACACACGTGCATACATACATATACTCACACACACACATACACCAAATATATATATATATATATATACATATATGTATATATATGCTGATATATATACTGTATACATACACTGTATATTCTTTTATTTTCTTTCTTTCGGATTCTCCCCTCAGGGGTCGCCACAACGGAGTGATCCGCACCATAATCTTGGCTTGTTTTTACAGCCGGATGCCCTTCCTGCCGCCAATCTTCCCCATTCATTCATTCGGCCGATGAACTCAGATTGTCATGGAAGTCTTTGAGTCCGATGCTCTAACCACTCGGTCACATATAGCTAAATATATAATGTATATATATATATGTATGCACACACACACACACACACACACACACACACACACACACACATATATATATGCATAAAAGAAAAACAAATATACATACGTGCAAAAATACTCATACTTAAACACAATAAAGGCTAAACAACTCAACAAGCTGAAGGAAAAGGAGAGATACAGATATTTGAGATGAACCAACATTCGTATGTGGTAATATGTTGAAATTGATAGCACGGTCTTCTATAGCAAATTTATTCCACGAATGAAACAATATAACAAAAAAATCGTACAATTTACTATTTAAAAAGCAGGCCATATTCAGACACCATCATGATATATCCAGCTTAATATAAGCTAAATGCGTGCCTCGCCGTGCACCCTAGAGTAAACGTGAGTCCTGTCTCTGGTCCGAGTCGCAGTCGCAGCCCCACGCCAGATGCAGGACATCGCACAGCTATTCCTCGTCGAGCGAACATTTGGCGAAGAGCAGGCGGCCGATTTGTGTGGCGAGGACGAGGGAGGTGCTGTAAGAAGTGAGGTGACGAGTTTTGTTGGCGAAGATCTCGTCCTGCGAGCGATCAGACTCGTCCTTCGCCTCCAGGAGGCACAACGTCTTGTGAATGCAGCCTTCGGGATCCAGGTACCACGGTGGATAGGATCAGGCTCTCCTCCTCGTCAGAGAGCGCTTCGGCGGAGCGGCCGAAGCGCGGCCGGTATCTTCTGCGAGGGGCCTTGTAGCCATGGCCGTGGTATCGCCCATACCCAGGCCCGTGAAAGCGCCGCATGGATTGGTATTGGGATGCTCTGAGAGAGCCGAAACCGGCCAGCAGACCTATGGTGGGCGAGGCGTGCGCTACCATGACGCAGGAGAGGCCGACGGCAACCAGAAGGAGAAGAACGCAATTCATCTGGAAGAATATACATTTAAGCCTGACTTTTGAGCCTGTCTTCACTGTTAGCATGAACACAATTAAAGTTAAATCTACATGACAACGCTACACTACGTCTCGCTTGCTAAAGTATTAAGTTTCGTGAAGAAGCACAGCTAAAGAAGCTTTTGCCTGAACAACAAAGTTAACTCTAGCTTTTTTTTTTTTTTTTTTTTTTTTTAATAATGAATTATACTACAAAAAAATTATATTCCATAAAAGGTGCAACTAGAAAGCTATAGTATGAATACTTTTAATGAACATGGATCAGTTTCGGTTTGTGGGGGAGACGTCGATCCTCGAATTCAACATCGACAAGTGCAATGAACTGTGGAGGACCGCGAAGGCCTCCCCAGGACAACAAATTGTTCGAGAGGAGCAAGTACGACAGCTTTGGAAGGCTCGACTTGTTTAGGACTATTGCTTACACTTTATATGTTTATTTATTTTATTAAAGTTAGATGTTTGGATTAGATGTTTGCCTCATAAAATTTTGGCTGTTTCGTAAATCATATTTTTGACTCAACAGTAGCTATGAAATGAAAATGACCACTGTAAACCCGTGCTCCGTTTGGTGTATTTAGATTCAAAAGTATATCGTTTATTGAACGAAGGCTCCGACAGCTGTGTTAGGTCCTTACAGGTGACATAATCTTTTCATTGATCATCACTTAGGACGTTTTTACATTATCTGACTGATATCGCTTTAATAAGTCTAATTATCATTATTAAAAAAAAAAAAAAAAAAAATGGAGGTGCATAGATATTTACAAAAATGTATTTTACTCAGAACAAAATACCGGCAAAATAAATATGTACAGAGGAAACCGAAATAATATCACAACGGTGTAATGCTGTCCTCCAAATATGAAAACCGCAGTCGAAAGAAACGAAGAGAAAAGGGGAGAATCAAATAGACGAGAGATGGCAAGGAAGAGGAAAGAGAAAAAAATGTAGGTGATTGCACAGACAGACAAGCATATACGTAATTCCGGTTAAAATAGCTGTGCAAGTTATGCTGTGGAGATCTTTATCATAGCTATGCTTATGTTATACAACATTATTATGATTAGCACTTGTAGATTATCATGAAGTTGTGGTAAGGCAATATCATAATCGTACATGAGAGACTATTATATCATTACAAGATTGCGTTGCATTATTGAATCATATCTTGTATTTTACGTATACATGAAATTACGCGTGTGTGAAGTCAGTGTGGATTTCAGTGATA
>NC_061825.1:15116292-15126292 GCF_019202785.1 Penaeus chinensis
ATCATTATTATTATTATTATAACGATTACATTATTACGGTATTACTATTATTATCATTATCATGATTATTTCTATTATCATCAGTATTATTATCATTAGTATTATTATTACTATTATAACTGTTATTACCCTCAACGTTATTATCATTACTATTAACATTATTATCATTTTTATTATCATTATTAATATCATCATTATATTACCATTACCATTATCATCAGTAGAAGTATTATCACTATCATTAATATCACTGTTATTACTGCTATTCTTATCATTATTTATTCAATTAATCTCATTTCCATCATTATCATTATCGTCAGCATTATTATTATTATCATCATTATTGTTATTACTAGCAATATTACAATTTCTATCATTATTGTTATTATTTTGTCATCCTTAATTATCATCATAACCATCATTTTCATTATCATTATGGATAGATAGATATACACTTAAGATACACATATAGAGTAGAAAACAGAAACGAACGAATATTAGAAACAAGATGAACGAAATGTCCTTCCATTTCTACTTTTTTTACTGAACAATAAGAAACCAAATTGCCAGTTACAGAGGATCATTTCCTTTTCGCTCTGGTTCATGTGTTAGGAGCAATTATGAAATATGGGTATTTCTAGACTGGATAGATATATAACTGTCTATCTTTCTATCTATATGTGTCTATCTATGTGTATACAAACACATACACGCATATATATTACACACACACACACACATACACACTATATATATTTATATATATATATAGACATACATACGCACAAATACGTCTTCTCATGTTGTATATCCTGTATCTTAAGTGAGAGCCTATTAACTTTCAAAGTGTGGCGCCACTAGCCAAGTGCTGCTGGTTCTTGCTGCTAGTGAAAACTTGCCTGCGTTTGTAATTACCTTTATCATTCTGGTATGGTGACTATCGAATACTCACAAACAGACCAACCTACACGCTAAGATACAAGCACCTCTCATTCATACTCACGCTCTCTTTTTTTTTTCTCTCTTTTCCACTCCCTCTCTCCCACTCTATATATTCCTATTTCAGTATATCTCACATACCCAGTCGCAGGTACGGCCGCACACCCACATACCCATATTCATTGGTTTTGTAATGATTTGTTTATTAATAAAAAAATAAAAAAAACCACAACTGAAATGATAGCAAGAGTAACAATTGAGTTCAGTAGTTTATTTCTTTGAATATCTTGCCCTAATAAATTTATTATTCCATTATTAGAGCCACCATTTCTTCCATGGACATTTCGTTATCTCGGGGCAGTCGATTGTTTGTGGGCAATTCTTCGTCATCGACTATGTGCTGCTCTTCGCCCACGGGTTGTTCCTCCTTACGATCTACGTCTTCTCGGAAGAGGTTAGAAGCGCAGCCCCAGACTCTCCGAAGGAGGCCGCTCAGCTGTTCTTCCCTAAGGGAACATTTAGGGAAGAGTCCGTTGCACGGACGTGTCACGGGTCTTGGTGCCAACGTCCGTGGCGTAGACGAAGGCGGCGTTGTAGGAGGACATAGTCTCGGTGTTGTTGGAAAACTTGTCGACGAGGATGTTCTCCTTTGGCATGAGGCTGTAGGGACTCCTCGTCTGGAGGTGGCAGAGCATTTTGAGGATGCTTCCATCGGGGTCAAGCTGCCCCACGGTGGACAGGAGCAAGTTCTTGCCTTCATCAGCGTTTTCGTCGGTGTCGGGATCGACGGAGCGGCCGTAGCGATAGTGCCTTCTCCCATTATAGCCTCCGTGATAGTGAGAACGGCCGTGGTAGTGTCCCTAGTTGTATCTCAACCGCCAAGCCACCCACTAAGCCACCAATGGACAGAGAGGCTTCGCAGGACGCAACGGCCCAACACACCAGCAAGAGCACTAGAGAGAGGTTTCGTGCCTGCATCTGCCGAATGAGAATGATAGTGTTTGTTGCCTCTCATTTCTAAGCATATGTACTTGTTGGTGCATTTGTGTGTGTGCAAATTGTATAAGTGTTAGAAATACAATCTATTATTGTTAACATCTGTGTTAGCATGGCATTGAGCATCACGCACACTAGTTATATTCTTCTTAACAGTGTTAGCACATTGATGATGATATACATAGTAACTATATAATAGGAATAAGGTATTAACGATAACGAATTTACGAGTAAAAGGTTTAAACACTGAAAGTATGTCTAGATTTTCAATATGTTCTAAATCCATGTATCCGCAGCTGATATGAACTGACACGCCTTGACAAACGTAACATAGACTGTCACAAGTAACACGAGCTGACTTGTGTAAATGGAGTTATCAAAACCTTGCTACGAGCTGGCACAAGTTTGCGAAGTGAATAGTTGGATACACCCCACTGACACATAAAAAAATGTCATTGCATTTCTTAAAGGAAGTATCGTTTCATTTACGTGATTTTATTTAGTGAAAGGTAAATTGTTACAAGATTTTTCAAATCGCTTTTGTGGACAGAGGATTCCTAAGGACACGTAAGGACATCCACAACAGCCTGCAAATAGTTCCAAATCGGTGATGTATATATGCATATATATACATGTTTACGTATATATATATACACATATATGTATATATACACATACATGTAAGTGAATATATATATATATATATATATATATGAATATATGTGTGTATGTATGTATAGATATATGTAAGAACGAAAAATGACGTTTACTGAGACTTTAAAAAACGCACACAATGAGATCGTCCCTACCTTGATTTTGGAACCGCACCGCAAGAACTGCTCAGAATTGCGCCTCAATGTTCCTTTATGTAAGATGTAAAAGGGAGGGTGGGGGGGGGGGGGGGTCTGGGAACTCCTTTCAACCCCCTCCTTCCCCTTTTCGTCTTCCCTCCTCTTCCCCTCCCCATTCTCTCTCCCTCCCATCCCCTCTCCCTACGGCTCCCTTGCAGACTCGCAATGGGGAACAGGCAATTATTGTCTTATGAGAAAATAATGGTATTGGAATGTATTTACACTAACACATGATCTTGATTTATATATATTATTATCATAGTTAGTTTTATTACAATTATCAATATTAGTATTACTATTATTATTATTATTATTATTATTATTGTTATCTTTATCATTATCATCATTGTTATTATCATTAATATCATTATCATCATTGTTATCATTAATATCATTATCATCATTGTTATCATTAATATCATTATCATCATTGTTATCATTAATATCATTATCATCATTGTTATTATCATTATTGGCTTTATTATCGTTATCATTATCATTATCTTTATTATTATCAGCATTGTCATCATCATTTTTGTTGTTACTGTTATTATCATTATTGTCATAAATATTGATATTATCTTTATCAGTAATATTAAAATCGTTATTATCATAATCATCATTACTACTACTGCTATTATTGTTATTATCATTGTATCTATTATTGTTATTATTGTTAGTATCATTATTAAGATTAGTATTACTAGAATCATTTTCATGGATATTATAATTGCTACAATTACTATTATATTCACTGATATTTATTATCGCTATTATTGTTATCACTATCATATTTGTTTTTGTTTTTTTTTGGCGATAACACTGTTATATTTAGTGTTGCTATTAATAATTCTTATTTTTACCATTATTATTGTCATCATTATCACTATTATCATTATTATTATTATTATCATTGCTGTCATTATTGTCATTTTTATTACCATTAATATTATCATTACTGTCATTATTGTTATCATAATCATTATTATCATTACTATCATTATCATTTGTTATGGTTGTATTGTTTTAATACTTTTAGTATAATTATGATCATCATTATTATTAGTATTATTGTTGTTATTGTTATTGCCATTGTTATTATCATTATATTTGTCCTCATGATATTTACTATCATTATTATTATCCTCACTATTATTATTCTTATTATCATTATCATTGTTACTCTATTACTCTTTCTTTTCCTTATTATCATTATCATTGACATTGTCATTATTATTATTATTATCTTCACTATTATCATTATTATTATTGTTATTATTATTATCATTATTATTTTTATCATTATCATTATCATTAAATAATTATTATTATCATCTTCACTATTATCATTATTATTATTGTTATTATTATTATTATTATTATTGTCATTACTATTATTATCATCATTACTATTATTATATAATTAATACTATTATCCTTTTTATTATTTATATTATTATTATTACTACGATTCTTATTCATATTATCATTATCATTATTATCATATTATCATTATTATCATTATCATTATTACTACTATTATTGCTGCCATTCTTATCAAAGTTATTATTTTTATTATTCTCATTATCATTATTTTTTGTTGTTATTATTATTATTATTATTATCATTGCTGTTGTTATCATTAGTACTATAAATTAGGCGGAAAGGAGGGAGAGGAAATTTATGAAGTATATATTTATTAAATATTCAGGCATAAACACAAACATATATATATATATATATATATATATATTATATATATATATATATATATATATATATATATACATATGTATATATTCATAAATATTTACATGCGTCTTGTGTGTGTGCGTTTGCATATATAAGTATATGTATACATATACAGTATATACGTATATATACATATATGTGTATATATACATATCGTGTCTATAACGTATTTATATACATACATGTATATATACACAATGTGCGTGTGTTTGCTATGTGTAAGTGTACACATATATATATGCGTATATATACATATACAGATATACATGTATATAATTCATAAATGTATATGAATACAAGCGTGTTGGAAATACTGTTCCTTCGAAGAGAGCCTGTTGACTTCCTGGTGCTAGTGAAACATTGCTGTGTAATTATCCTTATCACTACGGTATGGTGAACTTGTTGGCGAGGACAAAATGCCTGTGTTTATAAAGAACCGCTGAATACTCTTACAAACAGACCAACCTACATGCAAAGACACATGGACAAACAGCCTCTTACATATACATTCACACACACGCTCTTTCTCTCTCTTATTTCTCTCACCTACGTTTCTGTTTCTCTCTCTCCCACATACCCACTCGTAGGCACAACCGCACATCAACGCACATTTATGCATGGGTTTTGTAATATTTCATTAGATACATTCATATAAAAAACTGACAGCATACCAAAAATAACTGATTTAGGTAATTAATTCCTTTGAATATATTGTCCTAATACATAACTATCGATCTTATGTAATCACATAATATTTATTCCATTATCAGGGCCACCAGTTCTTCCATGGACATTCTGTCATTTCGGGGCAAGTCATCTTCATCCAAGGTTTGTTGTTCTTCTCGGGGCTCCTCATCAACAGGCCGTTCCTCGACCACGCATATACACATGCGTTTTGCAATGAGTATTTCATTATATAAACATATGTATATAAACTGACTGGATACCAATAATAACAGCTGATTTCGGTAATTAGTTTCTTTGAATATATTGTCCTAATACATAACTACCGATCTTTTGTAATTACTTATACTGTTTATTCCATAATTAGAGCCACCAGTTCTTCCATGGACATTTTGTCATTTCGGGGCAGCTCATCTTCATCCAAGGTTTGTTGTTCCTCTTGGGGCTCCTCGTCGACAGGTCGTTGCTCGACCACGGGTTGTTCCATAGACGGAGTGGCACTGAAGTCATCACGCTCAGCATCTTCTCGGAAGAGGTCTGAGGCGCAGCCCCAGACTCTCCGAAGGAGGCCGCTCAGCTGCTCTTCCCTGAGGGAACATTTGGGGAAGAGTCCGTTGCAGACGGACGGGTCGCGGGTCTTGGTGCCGACGTCCGTGGCGTAAACGAAGGCGGCGTTGTAGGAGGACATGGTCTCGGTTTTGTTGGAGAACATGTCGACGAGGAGGTTCTCCTCTGGCGTGAGGGTGGAGTGACTCATTGTTTGGAGGTGGCAGAGCATTTTGAGGATGCATCCGTCGGGGTCGAGCTGCCCCACGGTGGACAGGAGCAAGTTCTTGCCTTCATCAGCGTTTGCTTCGGTGTCGGGATCGACGGAGCGGCCGTAGCGATAGTGACTTCTTCCGTTATAGCCTCCGTGATAGTGAGAACGACCATGGTAATGTCCCCTGTTGTATCGCTGGTGACGCCCCACTGCGTAACTGACAAGCGCCGCGCCCTTCAGAATCGCCAAGCCACCTACTAAGCCACCGATGGAAAGAGAGGCTTCGGAGGACGCAACGGCCCAACACGCCAGCAGGAGCACAAGAGGGAGGTTTCGTGCGTGCATCTGCCGAAGGAGAATGATAGTGTTTGTTGAGTCTCATTTCTCACCATCGGTATCTGTGGGTGCATTTATGTCTGTGCAAGTCCATTTGTGTGGGTTTGACTGTGTGAATGTACGAAAGACGAAATATATTTGCGATGATGGTAGTAATGATACCGATAAAGATGGAAATCAGTAATAACAATAACGCTGATTATCATGATCATCATATAACAAGCTTATAACGGTGATGATAGAATAATAATGATACTGCTGTTGATAGATAATGACACTTATTGATTATTATAGTGATGATGGCATAATGATGATATAAAAATGTCAGCGAAAATAAAAATGACCAATATAATAAAAACTATGTTTTAACTATATTAGAAAAAAATAATGAATTGGCATTATGACCGTTACAATCATATTGATAATAATTTTGCTTGTGTATCATGTCTATTAGTTATCATTTTGTATCACTGTTAGCACACGGATAATATTGATAATGAGTGTATGGTAGAAATTAACTATCAACAATGGCGAATGTGTAAATAAAATAGTTTAAGAACTAAATATTGTTTTGATTTTCCTTACTTTCCTACATCTAGCGAACTAACACCAGCTTATATTCCGTCGGAAAATACTTTTATGCGCTACAGAGAAGACGCTCGAACAGCACATGGCATATTTTCCATTAATAGTCAAGCAACTAAGCTCACGAGTCAAGAATTATTGTCTCAGGTTTCTTCACATTTTACATCCTTTGCTTAGCTAATTATGTAATAAAATACAAGTAGAGATGTGCCCACTAGCATTCCATTGATCTTAAAGGCTTATATGGCAGAATCTACACTGAAAAATATTCCTTGCCATTCTGCAATTGTTATTATCATTATAATTATATGTATATATATGCACACTATATGTGTGTATATATGTGAGCACACACACACACACACACATATATATATGGTTGTATACGAGCACGAAAAGTCCCACTCTCCTGACAAGATGCCTATGATCGCTCTTACTTTGCCTTCGGGACTACACCGCAAGAACTGCTTAGAGTTGCGTCTCAACGTCCCATTATATACTCTGTGCTCGACGCTGACACAGACAAGGGGCTGGAAGGGGGGGGGGGGGAGTCCTCGAAAACTTCTAGTGAATCCTTCTCCTATCCCCCCCTCCTTCCTCTTTCCCTCCCCCCTCACCCCTCTCCCCCCCCCCCCCCGGCTCCCTTGCAGACTCGCAATGGAACAGGCAAGGAATGCAGGAGTTGGGGGTGGGTGGAAGGGGGGTGGGGAGAGAGGCACCAGAGGGAGGGGGAAACTAATTATTTGCTTTTGTGGTTTGAGGAAATTGTGATGATGGAGTAAGTTTATACGAACGGGTGTTCTAAAGATAAATATATTTCTGGAATGATTTGCATTATGAAATGTCAGTATCATTATTATCATTACTATCTTGATCATTATCATCTTTCTCATTCTCATTGTTATTGTTGATACTATTATCATCATTATTACTCTCATTACGCTATGTTATGTTCGCTATTATTGTCATTGCTATTACTTTTGTTATTATTATTTTCATTATCATTACAATGAATGTAATTATTATCATAATCTGTTATTACCATTATTATTGTTTCATTATCATTAATATTACAAATGTCACTACTATCATTATTATCATTATTATGATCAGTTATTATTTATTACCATTATCATAATTCATTTATCATTGTCACTGTTATTGTTCTTACTATCATATTCATTCTTATTGTTATTATTATTGCCATTATCATAATGATTATTATTATCATAATCATTATTATTATCCTCATCAAAATCATCATCATTATTATGATTGTTAATACCATTATTATTGTTATCATTATTATCATCATTTTCAATATCATCACTACCATTATTATAATTATTATTATTACCATTATAATTATTACCATCATTATTATTATTATTATCACTGTTACTTTTCTTATTATTATTACTATGAATATTATCATTATCATTATTTTGTTTTTTTTGTTATCATTATCGATAATAGTAATAATAAGAGTAACAATAGCAGTCATTATATTATAATTGCTATTATTGTTATTATCATCATTATTATCATTATTATTATCATAATTGTTATAATCATTATTTTCATTATTATTATTATATTCATCGTTAATATTATCACCATCATTTATGATTGCTATGAATATAATTATCATAATTATTATCATTTTTATTGTATTATTAGTGATATTATTATTATTATCATTATCATTATTATCATATTATTATTATTATTATTATTATTATTATTATCATAACGATAATAGTGATAATGATAATAATGATAATATTTATAGAATATATGATAATCATTATAACTATTATTACTGTTATTAATATCATCATTATTATCATTGTTATTATAATTATTACTATTACTATTATTGTTGTTATTACTATTATTATTAACGTCATCATGATTGTCATCATCATTAATATTATTATTTATATTATACTCATTATCAAAGCTGTTTTTATTACACGTTACTCTGCGGTTGTGTTTATACCTATACGCAAAGACACAAGCATAAACTCCCTTTTACGCACTAATACATTTACACACTATCTCTTAATCTCTTCATTTCCCTCTCTCCCAATCTTTCTACATATATATACACATATATATGTATATATATGTATATATGTATATATATGTATATTCATATATATATGCATATATATATATGTATATTCATATATATATATATATATTTATCTACATATATATATTCATATATTTATAGCGGGGAAGATAATGACACAAGTATTACCCTTTTATAAACATACACTGGTGCATTCTCCCTCTCTCACACATACTCTGTAGCCGGGACCGGCCACCCCCCCTCCCCCACACATATATACACATGGTTTCGTGATGTAGATTTTATTTTAAGAAAAATAAAAATAATTATTAGTGAAAGGATAACATGAATAATAACGGAATATATATATTTTCCTAATACATAGCTACCGATCTCAATACTGTATATCGATTATTCCATAATTAGGGGCACCAGTTCTTCTATGGCCATTTCATCAATTTGGGGCATCTCAACTAGGGGCATTCCATTATCAAGCACCATTTCAGGAATTCGGGGCATCTCAACTAGGGGCAACATTTTAACATGTCGAGGCATTCCATTACCAAGGAGCATTTTATCAATCTTTGGGGGACCATCATTTGTGGGCAGAGCGGCCGTAGCGATAGTGCCTTCTCCCGTTATAGCCTCCGTGATAGTGAGAACGGCCATGGGAGTGTCCCCTGTTGTAACGCTGGTGACGCTCCACCGCGTAACCGACCAGCGCCGCGCCCTTCAGAACCGCCAAGCCACCTACTAAGCCATTGATGAACAGAGTGGTTTAGCAGGTTTCGTGCTTGCATCTGCTGAAGGAGAATGAATGTTTGTTGCGTCTCATTTCTCAGCATTGGTATCTGTGGGAGCATTTGTATCTGTGAAAGTCCTTTTGTGTAGGTTTGCATGTGTGTGAATGTACGAAAGGTATAAATGTATTATGTTTGCGATGATGGTGATAATGATAAGGATAATGGAAATACATAATAATAATGGTAATGAATATTATGATCATGACAATATTAACGT
>NC_061825.1:15138792-15141292 GCF_019202785.1 Penaeus chinensis
TGACGCCCCACCGCATATCCGACCAGCGCCGCGCCCTTCAGAACCGCCAAGCCACCTACTAATCCACCAATAAACAGAGAGGCTTCGCAGGACGCAACGGCCCAACACACCAGCAGGAGCGCCAGAGGGAGATTTCGTGCTTGCATCTGCCGAAGGAGAATGATATTGTTTGTTCTGTTTCATTTCTAAGCATCGATACATGTGAGCGTGAAAGTGCTTGTGCACACCCACGTGTGTGGGTGTGCAAATGTGTGAATGTATTTAATGTATTATATGTATGCGTTTGTTTGGATGGAGTGTGAGTGTGTACATTTGTGCAGTAGGTATCTGAGAAAAAAACAACAACTTAATGGAGACATGTACCGTGAAAATCATCACTGAAAAAAAAAAACTTGTTGCGGATCACAATTCCGCTTAAATAGTGATTGTGGAAATACAAAAGGAAGGCGAAGTGTATGACGTTTGCAATGGTGGAGGTAGTGATGATAAGGAAAGGATTTATGATAGTTTATGATGTTGATGATAATTAAGATAACACAATGATAACAATGAGTAGAGTGATAATGGTATGAAAAATGCAATGACGTTTGCAATGGTGGAGGTAGTGATGGTAAGGAAAGGATTTATGATAGTTTATGATTTTGATGATAATTAAGATAAAACAATGATAACAATAAGTAAAATGATAATGATATGAAATACAATGATACTAATCTTAACAGATATATATTTGCACTTCATAATAATGATGACGAAAGTATCAAAATGATAATGATAACGAGTTGACACAAGCTGGCACAAGTTTACAAAATGACTATTTCTTCAATATCAGCTAAACATTGTTGACATTACGTGGATAACTGGCTGTAGACTGGATCGTAAATACTTCCCACTAACTCACACGTACAGTTTCTAATGATTTTTCTCACACACATCTATACATACATATACATATATGTATATATATATACATATATGTATATAAGTATGTGCACATGTATATATATATATATATATATATATATATATATACATATACTTATATATACACATATATATACATATATATCTATGTATGCATATATATACATATATACGTATATATATATATATATATATATATATATATATATATTCATATATATATGTATAGCATATATCATCATATGCCTGTCATCGCTGATGCGGTGTTTGATATGCATCATGTAGTTGACAAGGTCTTTATACTGGTGTGGCTGACCAACGATCCTTCCCAAGGGGAGTAGTTGTTTAGGTAATCAACCCAGCAACAACAACACACACACACATATATATGTTTGCGTGTATACGTATACGTTTATATATTTGTATATACATTCATATATTTGCGCACATATATATATAAATATATATATATATATATATATATATATATATAACATGAGTATATATATAATATGTATATATATACACATACATATATGTATATATATATACACACACAAACACACACACACACACACACACACACACACACACACACACACACACACACACATATATATATATATATATATATATATATACACATATATATATGCTTCTTTAAGTGCTCTAGGCTAATGTCATCAGTGCATTAGGGACGCCACACGAGCTTTACTTTGAATTCCAATTCACTGAAAATCACTGATCTCAATGCGAGACTGATTGACGAGGATAGCAAGGGAAACATTCAGGTTGACCGAATTTACTGAATTATATGCCATTTTCAGTATACAGGTAACAGATTTTACAGTTACAGAAAGGAAAAACGTGAGAGTATAAGATAATTATTGCCAATGGAATTTTATTGATTTATTTTTTGTTACGCCATAAAATGGTAGAATATATGTACACACACATACATATGTATATATATATATATATATATATATATATATATATATATGCATATATATGTATATATGTGTATATATATGTAAATATATGCATATAAATATACATATGTATATATGTGTATATATACATATATATGTATGTATATATATACACATACATATATTTGTATGTGTGTGTATACGTATAAATAGATAAATGTATATGTGCATACACATAAAAATCTATCTATCTGTATATATGTATATATATGTAGACGTGCCTGTATAAATCTATCTATCTACATACATATATATGCATATATGTGTATATGTATATGTGCATATATGTATACATATGTTTATATAAGCACACACACACTCACACATACATACACATATATATATGTATGTGTGTGTGTATATGCGTGTGTGCGTGCGTAAATGCGTGCATGCGTGCGTGTGTGTGTGCGTGAGTGCGTGCGTGTGTGTATGAACACATTTTGGTGTGTGTGTGCAAGCTTTAAAAGCTAATTTTCCTGAGACTTGAAAGGCGCGCAAGATGGCTATGGTCGCTCTTACCTTGACTTTGGGACTGTAAGAACTGCTTCGAATGGCGACTCAGTGTCCCATTATATACTCTGTGC
>NC_061825.1:15148792-15156292 GCF_019202785.1 Penaeus chinensis
ATAAACGATTGCCCCCTGACGACCTTCAGTCTCCAGCAGGATAACTTCTGAGTATAAATTAAAGAAGTCACGTAACATAACACAGGCTTGTTGTGCATCTCGCTTGTTACATCAGATCGATCTTGGTAGACTGATTGAGCTAGTCTGATATCTTTGACATCTATCCGGATATTTGTATAGATATTATCAAGGAAATTCTACTCGAATCGCCAGGATACAGTCTATTGTGGACCAGGAATGAATCCAGATTGTTCCGGCCTCTGGTGCCTCAGCAGATAGTTTCTGATACATCTGAAAAGGATGTTAGTGAGAACCTTGCCCGGTATACAGAACAGTGCAATGCCTCGGTAACTGTTGCAGTCCCACTGATCCTCTTTCCCTTTCCAGCTGATAGGGGTCACCACACTCTTCAGCAGGTCAGGGGGAATGGTGCCAGTCTGCCAGCTAGCAGACAGGACAGCATGCAAGCCCCTTGGAATAGGCTCTTCATCAGCCTTTAACAGTTCAGCTGGGATGCTGCAGATACCCGCTGCTTTACCACTCTTCAGCTTGGAGATCGCACCCCTGACTTCAGTCATAGAGGGTGGATCCTCAAAGATGGGTGGGTCTGGCAAAGGAATCTTGGCACTACCAACATCCAAGTTAATTTTTGGTGGATCACCCTGGTACAACTACTCAAAATACTAAGCCCAATGAAACCACACCACAACAGGATTTTAGATTATCTGGCTACCTGCTGGGTGGATTTCATTTGTCTGTGAGGAGGGCTTGGACTTCAGCTTTCTCAGGGCTTGGTAGGCAGGACGAAGATCATTTACTAGGAAATGGCTTTCGACCTCCTCTGCAAGATTCCTAAACTGTTCCTTGACCCTTCTCAGTAGTGACCTAATCCTGTGCACCAGGGATCGATGCAAGTCGTGATCCCCTGACAGTTGAGCCACACAACAAGCATCTGTGGCTACCAGTGTCCTGTGAGATGAAATTATGTCTTACTCTTGGGCATTCACCAATTGATTCTTGGGCTGCATGGAGCATTTCATGCCTGAAGGTTCCATACTAGAACAGGGTCCATCAGGCCCCCGAGCACTGCAAAACGACCAGAGATAGCTTCAGCAAACCCCCGGGCACACTCCCCCTCCCTCCCACTGATACCAAGAGCCAGAAATCCTCAATTTCTGGGACCCAGCAAAGCCCTGGAAAAGGAGGCTATTTTCGCTGCCAGTATCAGCTTCCGAACCATGAAAACCGACAGACATCTCATAGTCAGCTCGATTGCAGCCAGATACCGCATTGAAGTCACCCTGAAGAATATGAATGTCTTGCCGAGGACAGCTGTCACAGAAAATTTGGTGCAAAACATTTCTTTCACATCAAGTTTATACACATCCGTAGGAGCGTACACAGCAATAAGACACATGAAGCCAAATGAAAGCTTCAGTCTCAGTAGCATTATATGGTAATCGATTGGAGTGGCTATTACCGAGGGTTGAAGTCTGCTGGAGATGGCGACCATTGCTGTGGCCCGACCAGTAATATGTGTAGCCACCCACACCAATCCTGTCACTGTCAGGTCTTCTCACCTCCGAGATTGCAGCCACATCAATTCTCAGCTGCTTCAGCTCCCTCGACAATAGTGGTAACTGATTGTCCTGTCGCAAAGAGCGGACGTTCCAAGCCCCCATCCTGACAACCCGCCCGAGGTTTAACATCGGGCAGTCACTCTGGGTGGACGCCACCTCTGCCATCCCCACCATTGCCCCATATAGCAAGGGTTGGCTGGCTGCGGGTCGTCCTGTGGGCTTTGCCCACAAGCCTCACGCCAGATTGGAGGCCACCGGAACGCAGGCAGGACGGGTAATCCCCGTTCCCAGACCAAGTTCCAGCGCTCGCCAACTCCATGGAACCCACAGTCTGCCTTACTTGCTAGGTAAGAGGGACGTGTCCCCTTCCCCCCCAACACTAACTTCTACATGATTCGCTGATAGTTGGGTTGTCTGGGCGAGGCGGACTGGCTTCCCCACAGCCAACCATCAATCCCAGTGGGCACGGGGGCAAGAAGCCAGGGCATGTGTACACGCCGGTGGGTCATGACTCCATACCTTTAGGGCCTCCTGCTGCTCCAAGAGTTTCCACAGTTCAGCCTAGGACCGCAAGGTACCGAGTTTCCATGGGTGACCACGAGGAGGAACTGCAGCAGTCTTGATGTTGGAGAGGCTATGAGCTGGCACTTAACACTAACTAGGCTACCACACCATCACTTCACATCTCCCTGAGCATGAAGCCCCCACCCACCCATATATATATATATATATATATATATATATATATATATATATATATGTACATATATATACATATATATATATATATGTGTGTGTGTGTGTGTGTGTGTGTATGTGTGTGTGTGTGTGTGTGTGTGTGTGCATTTGTATATGTCTATATCTATCTGTCTATCTATCTATATACATAGATATATATCTGTATATAAACACACACACACACACACACACACACACACACACGTGTGTGTGTGTGTGTGTGTGTTTGCATTATATATATATATATATATATATATATATACACACATATATTTATGTACATATATATATGTATATATAAATGTATATATATATATATGTATATTATATACATACATATATATATATATACACACACACATATGCGTGTGTGTGTGTGTTGTGTATGTGTGCATTTAGTACATATATATATATATATATATATATATTTATATATATATATAAACATATGTATATATATGTATGAATGAATGTGTATATATATACATATACATAAATGTATTTATACATGATTATGTATATATATGTATATATGTGTGAATATATATGTATATATATAAATATGCATGTATGTTTAGAAATATATATATTCTTACATATTCTAACAAACATACCTACATATATAGCAACGTCAACATCAAGAAGAGTATATCTGTATAGGCACACCATAGGACGTATATCTACGCTTGAACATTCAGCACACGTTTCACCTCCCTTCCCTCTCCTCCCTCCTTCTCTGCCCCCCCCCCCCCCCACCACTTCTGCCCTTACAAACATACCAACATATATAACAACATGAACATCAGGAAGAGGATATCTGTATAGGCACACCATAGGGCGTATGTCTACGCTTGAACATTCAGCACACGTTTTACCTCCCTTCCCTCTCCTCCCTCCTTCCCTGCCCCCCCCCCCCTCCACCACTCCTGCCCCTTTCCCTCGACCTTTGCCCCCCCCCCCCCCCCCCCCCACGTCCGCCCACAGATCCTCCGCGCTTCCCCAAGGTCGTGCAGGGAGCCTTTTTAGGGGATATTGTATAGGGTGGCTGATCGGCCATTATTTTCCTAGTGTCTGATACTGGGACCAGAGTGAGTGTGAGGAAAGATGATAGATAGATAGGTAGATAGATAGATAGATAGATAGATAGAGAGAGAGAGAGAGAGAGAGAGAGAGAGAGAGAGAGAGAGAGAGAGAGAGAGAGAAAGAGAAAGACAGAGAAACAGAAAGATAGATAAACAGATCGATAGATAGACAGATAGACAAAAAAGACAGACAGACAGTTAGATAGATAGACAGATATATACAAACCGTTAGACAGACAGATAGACAGATATAAAGAGAGCGAACGGACATACCATCCTTCGCTCGCCAGCAAACCCCTCAGCTAAAAACAGATAATTCTAATTGAGTTATTGCTTCAAGGTCCCTCAGGAATAAAAAGAACAATGACTCCACATCCTTCCTTTTCTCCTCCTTATTCTGACCAGTTTTTGACAGTCGTGATAGTAAAAACGTTAATGATAATATTAATGATGATGCTAATGATGCTACTACTTCTAATAATAATGATAATGATGTTGATGATGGTGATGATGAGGATAAAGATAATGATAAAAATACTATTAAGGATGATTATGATAATGCTAATAATAATGATAATAATAATAATAGTAGTGTTGATAATGCTAATAATAGATAATGAAATGATAATGATCATGATGATAATAATAGCAATAATGATATTAATATAGATAATAGCAATAATGACAATGAATGAGCGTGACTCTGAGAATAATAATGAAAACAGCAACACTACTGATAATAAAGATAACAACAGTAATAGCAGTAACAGCAATATTAAGGATAATGACAAATAACAATGATAATACTGATTAATAACAGTCACTACAGACAAAAACAATGATAAAGTCTGTTATGATAAAAACATTGCTAGAATTAACATCATCATCATCATTACCATTACTATCATTACCATCATCATTATACTATTCACTACTCCTGTTCATCAATCTTGTACTTCGAACTAGAAATAAAACATTTTCCTTTTTTCAGCTCTGACGTGTCACCGACCTGCTTCTATCATAATAATCATTTCCAACGACTTGTAATTATTTCTTTGTGCCTAAGATTAGCAGGAACTAATTACTGGGATTGATAATAGCTTGCATCCGTTTAACAGGCTACATGAGATTTTCTTTACATTTTAGAGGGACAAAGAGGATTTGGGAGTTATGTGTTAAGTTCGAGGTAAATTGTGCGTACTGGACATGGTATATTGTGTGTTGTGTTTATAGAATGTTTATAATGTTTATTGTAGATTGTTTATTGTATTGTATATATTCATTGTTTATATTGTGTATTCTGTATATTGTGTAGAGTTGGTTGTATACTACATTGTTCATATTGTGTGTGTGTGCGCGCGCGCGCGTATGTGTGTGTGTGTTGTATTGTGTGCGTACTGTACAATAAACTGTGTATCAAAAATTGTATAATTTATACTGTATATCACACATTGTGTATATTACATACACTGTATTGACTATAGTGTTGGTAACAGAAACAACAATTTTGAAAGTGAAATGAAATCTTTTGTTGACATGTTCCCTCTTTTCCTATCTTCCATTCCTCCTCTGTCCCCAACCACCTCCTCCTTCCACGCCGCACCTGAGACGCCGAGTAGACCACTTACAATGCACATCACATACGGCTTAATATAGAGCTGTGGCCTTATGAATACGCTGCGCAATTGTCGATGCGTTGGCGGTGGTCGGACAGTGTTGCCGAGTCGGGTATGCTGTAAGGAAGGATAGTGAGAATGGTAATAATGATAATGATAATGGTGATATTAGCAGTAATGGTAATGATAATGATGATATTAGCAGTAATGGTAATGATAATGATGATATTAGCAGTAATTGTAATAATAATGATGATATTAGCAGTAATGGTAATGATAATTATAATATTAGCAAAAATGGTAATGATGATATTAGCAGTAATGGTAATGATAATGATGATATTAGCAGTAATGGTAATGACAGTGATGATATTAGCAGTAGTGGTAATGCTAATGATGATATTAGCAGTAGTGGTAATGCTAATGATGATATTAGCAGTAGTGGTAATGCTAATGATGATATTAGCAGTAGTGGTAATGCTAATGATGATATTAGCAGTAGTGGTAATGCTAATGATGATATTAGCAGTAATGGTAATGCTAATGATGATATTAGCAGTAATGGTAATGATAATGATGATATTAGCAGTAATGGTAATGATAATTATAATATTAGCAAAAATGGTAATGATGATATTAGCAGTAATGGTAATGATAATGATGACAATAGCAGTAATGGTAATGATAATGATAATAAGGATGATAATAGCAATAATAATGATGATGATAATGATAGTAATAGTGATAATAATATTAAGGATAATGATAACAATAATAATAATACTAATGATAATAATAATAATGATAATAATAATGACAATAGTAATGGTACTGATAATGACAAAAATAATGATAATTAGTATTTATTATTTATTAAGGACATTAGCGACGTAAGGAAGTTTTTGGGTTCATAAGGCGAAGTCTGTGCATTCCCAGCATTGTTAATGGTTAGACAAATAAGTTTGCTAGATATGATAGGCCAAATAGCAGTATAGTATTCTGGTAAAAAAGGGTAAAATGATTAACGATTAGGATAAGTGGACAGAAAGGGATGAAGAAGAGAAGGTAAAGAAAAGGGGGAGAAGAAAAAACATGCAAAGTTAGTTGAGGCGAGGGCTGAGGGCCAGGGCAAGGGTGATTCCCCACGTTGTGCCCTCGTCGCCGTCTTCTAAGCCCCCCCCCCCCCCACGGCAACAAGGAGCAAGGGATTGGGGGGTAATTATTGTTATTATTAATGTCATTATTAATGTTGCAGTTATTATCATAAGTGTCTTTATTTTCATTTTCACTATAATTATCATTATTACGATTATTAGAATTATTATTGATATCACTTTCATCATTATCATTATTATTATCATCATTATCATTATTGTCATTATTATCATTATTATTGTTATTATTATTATCATATGGTTATTATTGTTGTTATTATTATTATCATATAATTGTTATTGTTGTTATTATTATTACTATTATTATTGTTATCCATATCATTATCATTACCTATTATTGTTATCATTATTATTATCATTATCATTATCATTATTTTTGTTGGTGTTTTTATTATCATTATTTCATTATCGTTATTAATGTTATTATTATCATTATCAAACAAAGGCGATATACTAAAAGACACACAAATGTAGATATGAAAAGGTCAGAAACAATCAAGTTTAGATGGTAAAGGTTAAACAACCTGATAATGAATAGCAAAAAAAGTGTGTGAAAGATGAAGCATTAACACAATGCAAATGATACAAGAACGGTTGTCCAATGATATACAGTTTACCGAGTCACAGAAACCCACAATGGCTATCTCAAGTGTGTGGTTATTATGCTAATCTGCATATTCATGGATGGGCATATTTGGCACAGACCCTCAGGATACGATTGCTCGTAATAAATGCTGTTTCTCAATGTGTGCCTATCTACATTATCTCCGGGTCTTTCTCTCTTTCTCTCTTCTCCTTTCCTTCTCTCTTTCTGTCTCCTCTCTACGTCTTCTTTTATCTCTCTCTCTCTCTCTCTCTCTCTCTCTCTCTCTCTCTCTCTCTCTCTCTCTCTCTCTCTCTCTCTCTCTCTCTCTCTCTCTCTCTCTCCCTCTTACCTTCTTACCTTCTTACCTTCTTGGTTTCTTTTCAATTCCTCTCCCAGCAATGACTGAGAAAAAACATAGATACCATAAAGTAACAGTAATGACTCAGAGAGACAGACAGACAAACAAACAGATAAGGAGACAGATAAACAGGTAGAGAGGATGGTGGAGAGAGAAAGAGAGAGAGAGAGAGAGAGAGAGAGAGAGAGAGAGAGAGAGAGAGAGAGAGAGAGAGAAAAATATATATATATATATATATCTATCTATCTATCTATATATATATATATATATAACACACTTATATATATTTTCTTTTCTTTCGGCTTCTCTCTTCATGGGTCACCGCAGCGGAATAATTCGCATCATAGTCTCAGCATATTTTTACA
>NC_061825.1:15166292-15168792 GCF_019202785.1 Penaeus chinensis
ATACTTACGAGCGCGCGCGTGTTTTTGTGTGTGTGTGTGTGCATGTTTGTGTATATATATTTACATTCCTGCAAAAGCCATATATATGGGTATATAAACTTACATACAAACTGTCCTATTAAAGAAAGGTCCTCTCTCTCTCTTATTCACAGAGAGAAAGGTACTTGTTATTCCATGTAAGTCTTTCGTGCTGTTACATGGACAGTACATGTATACCGACTGACATACTGCAGTCACATGCCTATGCTCTCTCTTTCCGTCTCTCTCTCTCTCTGTATATTTACTGAGCCCCTTCTTTCGTTTTAATTATGCATATATGTATGTGCTCTATATCTATGTATTTATTTATACATTTTCCTGTTTATTTTCTTTATTGATTTTATCTTTATATCAATCCATTATTATCATTATCTTTTACCTCCTCCCCCTAATTCGTATTCTTTTTCTTATTCATATTCTTATTTATCTTTCTATTTTCCTTCCTATTCTTACATTTTTATCTACTCTTTTTTTATTCATATTCTTACAACAGCAACAATAATTATGATAATAATAACAAGAAAAACAAAAATAAGAAAGATAGTAATTATGATGATTATAATTATAATAGTAATAATAATAACATTGATCGTGATAATGATAACAATAATGAGGATGATAATAATAATATTGATGATGTTAACCCATTCGCCCAGGATTTATGTTCTGTCCCCATGTAGTTTTTGGTAAATTTTGTTACATACAGATGGCTCCACATGTGCTCAACCGGCAAGGAGTCTATCAGTAGACCCTAGTTACCGATCCTGATTTCCCCCTTCCTTGAATTGGCGGGAAAATGTGATTTTCTGATTAATACCATTGCTATTGACACTGTTATTATTGTTGTCGATGTTATGATTATTAAATTGTCATTAAAATAGTTTAGACAATGAAATGATACAAAAGACCCTTTCCTAAAGTGAAGGAGAAGGGTAAACAGGTGAGATAGGTAGTTCTGATAACTGGCTATTTGGAGAATAAGAACTGGTGCGAATGGGTTAATATTGATAATAAGAATAAGAATAAGAATAATAGTAATGATGATGATAATAAGAGAAATAATAATGATAGTGATAATGATAATGATCGTGATAAGAGCAATAATGATGATGATGATGATAGTGATAATACTAATGATGGTAATAATATTAATAACAATGATGGTAATAATGATAATGATAATATAATAATGATAATGATGATAATAATGATATTAAAGTAATGGGAAGAATAACAATATAATGATAGTAATAATAATTATAGTCGTAATAATCTAAATGATAATCAAAATAATAATGATAGTAATGATGACGATAAGTATAATGACAATAACAACAATATTAAAACACTGTAATTCTTATTTTCTTTATAAATGGTCAAACAGAAGAGCAGCAACAACCGTAAGAGGATGAGAAGGAGGAAGAGGAGGAGGAAGAAGAGCAATAGAGATTAACATGCGAAGTCAGCCCCCCCCCCCCCCTCGTCCCTATGCCCCCCCCCCCCCTCCCTCTTCCCTTTTACATGTACTCTCCTGCTGTCTCTTGTTTGAACCACGTGGGGAAGCGCATTGGCATTCAACGCATGGCCAACACAAGAAAAATAACGTTTAACCATATACATGTGTGTGTGTGCGTGTGTGTTTGTCTGTGTAGGCATACACACACCCACACCCACACACACACACACACACACACACACACACACACACACACACACACACACACACACACACACACACACACACACATATATATATGTATATATGTGTGTGTGTGTGTGTACATACATAAGTAAATAGATTAATAAGTAAATAAAGGAATAAACACACACACACACACACATACATATATATGTATACATGTATATATATGAGGCAGGATAGAGGCCATTACACCATATTATCTTATTTATTTATATGAACACAGTAATACTGTGCTGATTCTAGTCTGAGATATAATTAAAAACCAAAGCTGTTTTGTGCACGTAATTTCATGAACATTTTATTACTCTTACAATTATTACAAAAATATATTCAGTCAGAACTTTACAAGAACAAGATAACCTTAGTTTGTTACAAATGCATTAAGAACTGACAAAAGTAATTACTAGTTCTTCGTTTCAGGAAGTAAGAAACAAAAGTCGAAAATGTTGACGAAGAAGAGGAAGAAGAAACAGAACAGAAGAGGAAGAGGAATAAAAGCGGGAGTCATCACCACTGCTCCTCCTCCTCGAAAAGCAGGTCAGGACCACAGCCCCAGGCCCGGTGCAAGAGCCCCGCCAGTTGGTCATCTCTGAGAGGGCATCTGGGGAAGAACTTTTTGCAGGCGCGCGGACTGCGGGTCTTCGTGCCGATTTCTGTGGCGTAGACGAAGGCGGCGTTGTAGGAGGACAGCGCCTCGGTGCTGTTGGCGAACATGCCTAGTAGGAGGTCCTCCTCGGGGGAAAGGGTCGACTGGTCCTT
>NC_061825.1:15211292-15221292 GCF_019202785.1 Penaeus chinensis
TACTATCATTATTACTATCAGTATTATTATTGTTATTATTATTATTATTATTATTATTATTATTATTATTATTATCATTATTGTTCTCATTGTCATCATTATCCTCAACATTATAATTTATGTCATTATTATGCCTTTATTATATTTATAATTTTTATTATCATTATTATTACAAATATAATTTTCATAATTTCCATTGTTATCATTATTATCATTATAATTTGTATTATTATTATCATTATTATTATTTTTATTACTATTATTGTTATCATTATCATCATTATCATTATTATTGCTATTATTATTATCCTTATTATTATTATCATTATTATTTTTATTACTATTATTGTTATCATTATCATCATTATCATTATTATTGCTATTATTATTATCCTTATCATTATTATTATTATTATTATTATTATCATTATTATTATCATTATTATTATTTTTGTTATTATTATCATTATCATTATTACATTCATTATCATCGTTATCATTATTTTTATCATCATTATCATGGTCATTATTATTAATATTATTATTATTATTATTATTATTTTCATTATTATCATTACCATCATCATCGCTGTTAATTATAATTAGTACCATTATCACTACCACTATTATCATCATTAGCATTGTTATTATCATTAGTATCGCAATTATGATTACTATCATAAATATCATTATTACTATTACTATTTTAATTTCTATTTCTATTATTATAATTATCATAAGCATTATTCCTATTATTCATGTAATTACTGCTATTATTAACATTATCATTATTATTTTTATCATTATTATCATCATCGTTGTTACTTAAATCTTTTTACTGCTACTATTATTATTAATATAATCATTATTATTATCATGATTATGATTATTATTATTATCATTATCATCATCATTATTATTATTTTCATATATTGTTTCATGATTATCATTACTCTTACTTTTATAATTATAATTAATTATCAATAATACTATTATTATTATTATTATCATTATTATTATTATTGTCATTATTATCATTATTTATATTATTTTTAGTATTATCATCGTTATTATTAATATCATCATAATTACCATCATTACCATCATTGTAGACCCAATATAATTTTATGTATCTGGTTAAGTTAAGGCTCAATCGAGAGTCAAAGTCAAGTCAAAGTCAAAACACTTTATTCCATTAATTGCAATGGTTCTTCTCATTATTATAATTATTATCTGCGGCACGCTGCCACCGCCCGATGAGTAGGGTCGGGAACCGTGTGTGTTGTGTATGAGGGCGTGTATGTTATGTAATGGAAGGGGGGGGGGGGGGTACAAAGTGTGTGTGCTGAATGTTGGATGGATAAGTGAGAAGAGGGAGGAAGCGTAGGTTAAACGTCTACATGGACGTGTTTGCATGTTCTAATAATGCAAGTTCTCTACTTTATCCCTTCGGTTGAACATCCACCTTTTGGAAGCGGGCATGTAGGTGTAGCAATTTCAACGATATTATGACCTGTACTTTGACTTAATATACTCCGGTTCATCTAGCCTTTTTAGAGCCTTTCAGTGGTTGCGAGGAATGAGTATCCTACATTCAACCTTGGTCAGGAACCGAACTTTAGAGGTGTCTGGGAGTGAGTGAAAGCTCTAAGATGGTACGATGTTTATTGAAGAGCAAGTTGCGCTCATTAGGGAGTTTTACAGGATATTTAGTCACGGAAACTAGACAAAAATGCGTACATTGCCCATATGATTACTGCGGGAAAGATGCATATAGAAATCAACACCAGATATAGATATATACTTAAAGTAAATGCAAACACATATGTACACTCCTGGCTTGACGTCCCAACTCTAGTTTAGGAATGGAGGGATTCTCAAATTTTCAACAACAGCAACAAAACACTGGATCCGTAAACTGTGTGTCACATGCACAAGTCCAGGACTCCAGTTCTCACACACAACCACATAATTCTTATTTAACTTAGGGAGACACAAACTCGGTAACTCTTGCGCGAAGGGAGATAAGTCCACGAGAGTACAAATCTAATTATAACTTAGTGAGTAGGACCTGAGTGTTTCCTTTCCCAAAACTATGTTTATTTATATCCCGAAAGAGACCCAGGCATGGCATGAAAACTAGAAAACTGTAAATTAGCACCCCAAAAGGCAGTCTGGTAGTTAAATAAGCAAAAGTAACCAATTACGAAAAGTGGAGAAAAACTGTGTGACGACCAGGCCCTTTCAAGGGTTATCACGCCACATTGGAGACATTGCCGAAGAGAGAGAATGAAAGAAAATGGTAAATAAGGGAAAGGTTGTATATAAAAACAGTTTAACGGTCAAATGTATATTTTAGACTTTACATGTTTACAATATTCAACTTTGAAAATAAATAAATCTTTATTTCTGGAGTGGTGCTTCCAACGCCATCCAAATAGTAAAACTTGGTTTTAAATACGGCCTATGGTTATAAAAATTACCAAGTTTATATTAACTGTCTCTGAAGCCTTGCAGGTGGCTGTAATAAAGATGCTTGTAGAACTTAGCCACAGGTGGCACGGGGCGGCCGGACATAGCCACGGAACTACGATGGGGTCAGTCCCTCGTGGCTTGTATGGAATTAGTCAGCGACCGTGGCGTTAGCCGCGGCTTCCGATGGCGCGCACGTGCCGAAAAAACAAGGCGCAAATGGCGGATGAAGCACCAGCGTCGTGCGGGGGCGCAGATGTGCGCGCCCACTTCATGACGAAATTGTAGATTCGGTGGCACCCCTACCCAAGAGGGTGGGGATGCAAGGCGGGCGAAAGCAAGCCTTCAGACAGCACCCACGGATAGCCCAGGATCGTCATAGACGGGAAGCGATGGTGTATTCGGGCGCAAGGCGACCGAGGCGGCAGCCTCACGCGGATGCACTGGGAGTGCGCCCACTTCGTCTGTGGAAGCGAAGCCCGGGACATCTCATCAGGCCCAGGTAAGGATCGCAAGATCCTCGACGTCTCTTCGGGTATCCAGATCATCGGCGGGAACCAGGACCAATAGGGTCAACGGCAATTACTCCAGCACGCAGTAGCAGCCGATGTACTGGCTGGGTCGGCGTGCATTAGCGTCCGAGAGGGTCTTCTACAAATATATATGCGCATGGCTGGTCAGGCGTTAGGACCGCAACAAGAGCGCAGGATTTTTATTTCATTTTCATTTCATTTTCATTTCATTTTCATTTCATTTTCATTTCATTTTCACTTCATTTTCATTTCATGTTATTTTTATTATCATCATCATCATCTATTATTATAATTATCCTTTTTGTTTTTATTACTATTATTGTTACTATTATTATAATTATTATTATTATTATTATTAGTAGTAGTAGTAGTAGTACTATTGCTATTATAATAATTATTATTATTATTATAATAATAATAATTATTATTATTATTATCATTATCATTCTTCTTATTCTTATTATTATTGTTATTGATTTCATTATTATCCTTATCATTATTATCATTATCTTTATTATTTTTGTCATTATCATAATTATCATTTTCTTATCATTATTATCATTATTGTTATCTTTATTGATATTATTATCAAAACTAGTAGTCATTATCATTACTATTATAATTATTATTATTATTATTATTATTATTATTATTATTATTATTATTATTATTACCATAATCATCATTACTATCACTATTACTATTATTATTACTATAATTGATATTATTATTATTATTGGAGCTTTACTATTATTGTTATTTTATTTTTATCATTATCATTATTAACATTATCATTATTATTATCATTTGTATTATCATTACTATTATTATTGTTATAATTATTATTTTTATTGTCATTATTATTATTATTGTTATTATTATTGTTATTATTATTATCATTATAATTATTACTGTTATCATTATAATTATCATCATCATCATCATTATTATTGTTATTATTACTATTATATTATCATTATCATTAGTATCATTATTGTCTTTATTATTAGTATTATCATTATCACACTACTACTTCAATCAGAATGATTATCATTATTACCATAATTACTATTATTAACATATTTATCATTATCATTATTATTAGTGTTATCATTATAAGTATTATTATGATTATGATTATCAATTTTGTTATTATCATTATTAGCTTCATGATTATTATCTTTATTATCACCATTATTATCATCATCATTGTTATCATCATTATCATCATTATTATTATCATCATTATTATTATCATTACCATTATTATTACTATTACTGTTATTATCCTAGTTGTTATTATTATTATTATCATCATCATAATTATTACTATTGCTACTAACATTATTATTATCATTATCATTATTATTATTAATATTATCATCATCATCATCACCATCATCATCGTTCAACGTTGGCATTATAATCATCATTGTTATTATCATAATTATCACTATCATTTACTATTATTACCGTCATTAGTAGTAGTATCATTACCATTGTTATTATTATCATTATAATTATCATTATTATTATTATCAATATTTTTGTTCTTATCATTATTATTATCGTCATCTTTATTATGATCAACAGCATCATTATCATTGTTATTATCATCATCATTATCATTATTTTAATCATTATTATTGTTACTATTATAACTGTTATCATGATTATTATTTTCATTATCATTGCCATCATTATCAAGAGAGTTTTTTAACTAGACAGTGAAGTAGATACAAAATAGAAAACTAATATATTTTTCACTCACTTCAGCTGAATGATTAAAATCTATATACATATTGAAGTTTACATATTTCTAAAGCATTCATTTGTAATTTACTGTCAGTAAAGGTTAGCAAAGGCACCTTACACGGCTAAAGCTGTAATATACTGAATACTACCATAAAATAATCAGATAATGGATCTGAAAGGAAAAGTTTACTCGTACCCTTTTTTAATATATATATATATATATATATATATATATATATATATATATATATATCATATATATATACACATATATATACGTATATACATATATACATATATACATATATATGTATATATATACATATATTTCTAAATTAATCAATTAATTGGCCAATTGATTTATCAATTAAACAATTAATCCATCAATTCATTTTCATTTATATGACCATATGACATCGCTCCGTCCTCCCTGCCCACGCCCACTCAAGTTAACGTCACAGCAAAGCACTGTCCGTGACGTCATCTGTTGGCGCCGCCCAGTGTATATAAGGCTCATGTGCATGTTACTAGCCATTCACTACCTTGTTGCTTCACTAAGTTCACCTCCTTCTAGAAAACACGAGCTGCAGTGAGTATTATCGACTGTTGTGAGAAAAAAAGTGAAACTGCACTACAATTCTTCAAGACATTTAATACTGAGTGTTTTGATTATTTCTGCTGAATATAGCTTATTTATACGCATGTGCATATTCCTGTACCTGGTTATCTGCAGACCGACGGAAGACAAACCAGATAGATGTTACGTTTTTTATTTGTTTTTAATATAATTATTATAATGGCAAGGAAAGCGTGGAAGTGATAATCTAGATTTCGATTTGTCTGAATTACATTAAACGTAAAATTAATGATAATAACACTATTTATGACGAAAATGTAGGAGCGAGAAAACTATGAGCGAAATAGTGTAATGTATTTTTTTTTTTTTTTTTCATTTCTTTAAATACACCAATGCCCATCTAAATATGTTTTTGTTACTGATATTATCATTGTGATTTTCCTCGAAATTATGCAAGAAATAAGTACAAAATGAGATTTTTAAAAATCTCTTCAATCATATTGAGTCCTTTCTCCCGGGCAAGTGAAGGCGGGCATGTGACCATCTGCATTACAGTCACTTTCACCCGATCAGGAACTGCGTATGGTTGCGCCTGACTTTCTCCGTTGTGCGTTACGAATTTATTTTTGACATACGGCCTTTCTCTTGTTTTTTTTTTCTGCTTTCTCCCTCTCTCTTGCTCTTGGTATTTTCTTTTCTGCTTCTCTCTGTCTCTTTCTCTCTTTCACTTCCTTTCTCTCTCTTTCTCATTCTCTTACTTTCTTTATCTTCCTTTCTCTCTCCCCCCTCTCTCTCTCTCTCTCTCTCTCTATATATATATATATATATATATATATATATTTATATATATGTATATTATCTATCTATCTATCTATCTATCTCTTTATCTCTCTTTCTTTCGTTGTCTTTCTCTCTCACTCACTCTCACTCTCACTTGCTATATATCTCTTTCCGTCTCTCCCTTTTTTCTGTAATTGTTCAGACGAAACTGTAGTGGAATATTGCAAAAAAAATAGGAAAAAAAAATTGTCTTTCTTTGCCTTTTTGTTCAATTTGATTCTCACTTCTGGTTCCCTGTCTTCATCTTTGTTAATTTACCTAATTGGTTTCCCGCCATTCAATTCTCTCTCTCTATATCTATTTATCTGTCTGTATCTATATTTTTGTCTGTATCTCTCTATCTTTCTAACCTTCTCTCTTTCTCCTTCGCTCTCTCTCCCTCATTACTTGCTCTTTCTCTCTTTTTCCACTCTTTGCCTCCCTCACTTTTTCCTTCTCTGGTTGCCTCTTTCTCTCCCACTTCCTCACTCTCCATTCCTTGCAACTCCCATCCCTCCATCTCCCTCTCTCTCACCGCCCCTTCTCTCCTTCTGCAGATGCGTCACCTCCTCCTGCTAGGACTCTTCGCGGTCAACCTCCTCCTGTTCGCCGAGTCCTTCATCCTTCCTCCTGGCTACGCTCCTCCGGTCTTCCCTTTGCTTCCTCTGCCACACCTCCCGCTGCTGGGTGTTGTGAACGAAGGCGGGCTGATGCCTCTTCTGGTGTCTACGTTGATGGCGATGCACGTGAGTGTGTTTTTGTTTTTACTTTCAGGGTGGGGCTTGAATTTAGTGGTATGATCTTCGCTTTTCATTGCCAAGGGATGGGCGTTGGGTGGGTTGTAGGATGGCGTGAAAATAGCGTCGGTCGTAATACCCTTGGGGAGGATCTTGGTGGGATTTTTTGCAGTCGTAACTCCTGGAACACATGACCCTCTGATATCAACCGTTTCAGTTGTAAGTAATTTTCTAAAAATGAAACTGTAAAACCAAATCTTTGATCTGGTACTGTTTCGTGTTTTCAAATCAAAGTTTCAGCGAAAGGAAAGTTTAATGTTACTGCTGATGCAAGTTCTGCCTATGTGTAAGGACTTTGTCAAAAAAGGAAATTTCATCATTAAACATGTGATACCCACAATAGCCAGTTATATAGATTTTTGGCGCACGTCTTTTCATATCTGAGCACTGTATCTATTATTTTGTACTTGTTTTATCATGCATACTTATAGCAGCTTCAAATGGAACAGTTCATCAGTTATCGTACTTGTGATAGGTACGAATCTATAACAGCTTATAGCTTTAGCAATGGCTTTAGTATATGTTGCAAGCTTATAACCTCTCTCCTTCCCTCCATCCAGGCCGGCACCATCATAGCCCTCTTCGTCACCGGAGGCTACCGCAGGAAAAGGTCGGCCTCGGAGGACTTTACGGATCCCGTGTACCTCATCATGACCGCCGTCAGCCGTCTGGACACTCACGGCTGCATCCTGAAGTTGCTGTGCCAGTTGAGAGCCGACTCTCCCGACAACCTTTCTGCAGAAGAGCGGATTATCGTTGAAATCTTCGCCGATCACCTCGATCTCTTCGCCAAGAACGGGGCCGGCGAGTCCTCTGCCCTCGGTGAGGACGGTCATGTGCAGGGCCAGGATGTGTGCGCCTCTTCTGATGATCGCTGTCCGGTTGCAGGAGATCTACTGAGGAGTCTGTCGCGGCAGGTCTGGGGAAGCAGCTTCTTCTAAGCCAAGACCATCAACAGACGATCAAATAATGCTGGTTCTGATGTATTTAAAGTGTGAGGATGTTCGTGACAGTTCATTTTTATTCCTGTCCAGTGATGCGTGTTTATCCATACATTAGGCCGTACCCCCCATTATAAGGATGGTTTCTAGACAAGGCCCCTCTCATTTCTCCCTCATCTCTCCTTTCCATCAAACGTTCATCCCAACTCCTACAGACCCACATGTAGACTGTTTGCACGCCCGGGTATGATGAAACCAAAAGGGGACATGAAATCATTTTTTAAAGTTATTTACATGGATATATAGATATTGCACTTCTTTCATCCCATCTGTATATATTAACCCCTGCCATGGATCTCAGTCACACAGGGAGTTTATTTATATAGTTTAAGCTTTAACATCCCTCACACTGAACACGAATAAATTATTTTTGATAATGCTAAAACTGCAACAAAACTATAGTATATTTCGTTTGTCTGTTGTTGATTTATATATGTTTATGATATTTACCTGTTGTTTGTTGTTGCTGTATATATTTTTGTTGTTATTTAGTTGTTATGTTTATTTATTTGTAAGTCTAGAGTGTGGAAAGTTTATATCTAAACTCTCTCTCTCTCTCTCTCTCTATCTCTCTCTCTCTCTCTCTCTCTCTCTCTCTCTCTCTATCTATCTATCTATCTATCTATCATCTCTCTCTCTCTCTCTCTCTCTCTCTCTCTCTCTCTCTCTCTCTCTCGCTCTCGCTCTCTCTCTCTCTCTCTAGTTTAAAATAAGGATATAAAAATAAATATACCATCTGATTATATATCTTTCAGTTACCTATGCATGAACCGATTAACCGATTCTAAACAAATTCTTAAACTCCGAATAAACATAAACAGGAATATTCATTATATAGTTCATGACACTTTGTAAAAAATAAATGCACTTCTATGCTCACATATGGTCTGCCTTAGATTTTTTTTTTTTTTTTTTTTTTTTTTTTTTTTTTTTTAAGAACAAATATATTTAAGGAAAAATAAACCGGCACTATTCCAAACCGTGTTTGTATGACATTCTCACTATTACCATCGTCATTATTACTATTATTATTATATTATCATTGTTATTATTATTATTATTATCATTATCATCATAATTATTATTATTATCATTATTGTTATAGTTACTATTTTTATTTATCTCATTATCATTATTATTACCATTTTCATCATCATTGTTATTATCATCGTCTTTGTTATTATTATTATTACTATCATCATTATCACCATCGTCATTGTCGTCGTCGTTCATCGTCGCCCTCATCATTATCAGTTGTCAACCACAACTAATTACCATTTTTACCATTACTGCCTTCCTACTCTGGAAAGTCTTGGGGTTCACTCTAGACAGTGGATAAGTCTCCCCCTGAAAAAAAAAAAACGACAAACTAAAAAAAACGAAAAAAAAACGAAACACTTTCCGGAGCGAATTTTGCATCAGTAATACTCGCGCTGAAAATCCTCCCGCTTGTGAATGTTGAATTTAGTTTTTCTTCAAGAAGGATAAAGTTTCCGACTAAAGCCTTTCACTTTGCTTCGGTAAAGGAGAACTGATAGGCATATAATTTTAAAGGTTTTGAATAGCATGAAGGTAGGAAATGTTAATCTTAGCAAATCAATCCCATACAACCTCAGGATTATGCCAAGCTTTTAAAACCAATGAGAAGAAACTCATCAACGGAAATTAAACCGAAAGAATATTGAAGAAGAGTGAAGACTGACTCGAGGCGATTTATGGTGTTTTTGCCGATGATTCGTTATATTAATGAACACCAGGAATTTAATGGAGTGAATGTTGATGGGTATTAGGTATTAGGGGCAGTTTCACAATTTCAGATGTCATTTGCGTTACGATAGTGCATTCTGATTGCTATTATACGTAATTACCGTAATTCTAATGAAGGTGTAATGGTGGCACGTTGATTAATTCCCTTGCAATATGAAATTATTCATTTTCATGTATACTTTTTTTTCTAGATCAATGAATACCACTCTTGTGAGATGGATTGCGTAACTAATTTCCGAATATCAGTTTGTAGGCTGTTCAGGATTTTTTTTTTTTTTT
>NC_061825.1:15241292-15243792 GCF_019202785.1 Penaeus chinensis
AGGATAACTGAAATGGAAGGAATGTAAAATTTGATTTTTTTTTTTCCCCGTTTAATGGGTGAATATGCCCTATGAAGAAGTGTGGAAAGGAAATGGATTCTGACCCCCTTTCATATATGATCATTGTTGTTTGTGTTTAGTACTGAAACCTTTTATCCGGAAATGTAAATATTTTTTTCCACTTGTGTATTTTCCTTGATTTTCTGTAGTGAGGAGAAATTTTATTCCTAGTCTATAGGCGAAGAAAGGGAAAAGTTCTGGTAATCGATGTTTTAGTTTTCCCCTTGGGTAGGAAAGTTATGGTTGTGAAATGGGTATTAGGATGTGTGTGTGTTATTTTAAACATACGAGAGATGAGCCCATATTTTGTACTTCTTTACATATAAATCATAAACGGGTAAATTAGAAATGCAATTATTAGGACATGTAGTGATAAATATATATTGCCCCCAAGTCCCTTCCCGTGGGGGGGAAGGGTGGGGAGGATGTGGGGGGGAAAAGGGGGAAAATTGAAAAGGGTTACTTTATTTAAAACCGTCGCAAAACCCTTGGTTTAAGCTTGCGTTTTGGGGGATGTTTAGGAACATGATAAAAAAGGAGAGGCCCCCTCCTGATTCTTGAGGGTGAGAGTTTGGAAAGTTGTAAAAGCTTCATGACTTTCATGACAAATTTTGTCTCGAAAAGATGGGGGGAAGGGGCGTTCCAGACATGGTGAAAAGTAGAACGTTCTTTTTCGATTTTTAAATTTACGTGTCTACTATCTGTTACGAAAAAATATATTACTTTGTTTGAAAATAAAATGCCCATTTTTTGCCATTTTACATACGGTTTTGTGTTTATTAATACCAAAATTTTACATTCCCGTATATAATCAGCCCCCCACCCCTATATCTAATAAATAAATAAAAACCCTTATGTAACAGGGAAAACCCAATGGGGGAAAGGTAAAACGAATTTTCCCGTAGGAAAATATGAAGGAGAAGAATAAAGCGAAGCTAGCCCTAGTTTGAATAGATGAGTTTCAATTTCCCCTGAACAGTAAAAGAAAAACTTGGATTTTTGGCCTTTTGGGATTTTGGGTTTTTGCAATTTTGTTTGAAGGGGATTTTCCCTTAGTTTTAATGATAGTTTGTAAGTTTACCCCATATCATTCAAAAGCGTTTTTGTTACAAGAGGCTTTTTGATGCTTCAGGGAAAGATTTTTTTTCGTTATGTTATTATTTTATTTTTTTTTTTGATGAAAAATTTTTTTTTTGTTCATGATTTTATTATTTTCATTTATTATATCATTTTTATATTATAAATATAGTTTAATATTTTTTAATAATTGTTTTGTTTTTGTTGTTATTTTTTTTAAATCATTTTTTTAAATGTTATTTATAATTTATTATTTTTATTTAAATTTTATTAATTTACTTTTTATTACTATTTTTATTATTTTGTGTTATTTTGTTTATTATATTATATTTTTTTTTTTAATTTTCATTTTTGTTATTATATTGTGTGGTATTCTTATTTAGTTATTATTTTTATCACCCTTATATAACATTATTTTTTAAATTTTTTTTTTTTATATTTTTTGTTTTGTTGTTATTTTATTTATTATTTTTATTTTATTTTTTATTTTTATTATTATTTTATTATTATTAAATTTTAGTTGAGTTGTTTTTGTGTTAAGAATCATAATGTATATAATGTAATTATAATTCATATGACGTATTAAGATCGTAATAGTAGGTTTTATTATGTTATTATTTTTATTCAATTATTTATTGTTTATATATGTTTCCATATATTATTTGATTTTCAGCGTAAACAATTTAATTTGGTTTTTAACTTTGATTTTTGTCATTATATGAAAGACCTGTACTCGTATCATTATTAAATATACTGACTCTCTCTCTGCTGCATATACAGTAAGTTCATTACGTAAGACTAAAGGATAAAGTATGTCATCTCAACATCTCATTTCTGATTCAACTTCCCTGATGAAACTTATTGATAGATTTATATCAACAATTGATCAGGATTTTTTTTTTTTTCGTTTCCTTGTCACATCTTGATGATCGTTATTAACGTTGTCATTGCATTTTTATTTTTATTCTGTTGTGTCATTTATTTATATTATCATTATTATCATTACTGTATTATCATCATTATTGTTATTATTATTTCCATTATTATGGCAATCATTATTATTATAATTAGCATCATTAGTACTATTATCATTATCAATATTATTATCATCTATATTGTTATTATCATCATCATTAGTCTTGTTAGTATTAGTATTAGTATTGGTACTACTGTTAGTACTAGTATTATGATTAGTATTAGTACTAGTATTAGCGTTAGCATTTATATTAGTATTAGTATTATCATTACTATTGTAATGATCATCGTCACCATCATTATGACCAATAGTATTGTTATCCGTATTGTTGTCAGTTATCATTATCATTACTATTATTTATTTAATTACTGTAATTATTAGTATTGT
>NC_061825.1:15246292-15253792 GCF_019202785.1 Penaeus chinensis
GTGGGCGTGTGCGGGCGGGAACATCGGGGGAGGGAAGCTATTGTCGGACAGATCGTAGTCCAAGGGAAGGGGAAGGAACACGCGCTCGGAAGGACCGTCTGTCTTCGGGAAGGGTCTGTAGACGACAACAGAAGGATATCGGGACTCTTCTGAAGGACGATGGAAGGGCCGACCTGGATAGAAATTATTTTCTTGTTGCGGGAGATAGTTGTCGAGTCTCGCCACCGGCTCGGCGTGCGAGAACTCCGCGTGCAGGGGATGGAACTCCGCGCCCTCCGATAGGACTGGCGCGGGCCCTGGGGATGCTGCGTGCCCTGGGGATGCTGCGTGCCCTGGGGATGCTGCGTGCCCCGGGTCATGTTCAGGAGGAGGTTCAAGACCGTGAGCGTTCCCAAGAACTGGCTCAAAATCATGTCCATGTTCTGGCTCCGACCCATGCCCACGCCCAGCTTCTGGCCCATGCCCGGGTGCCGGTCCAGGGCCAGGAGCCGGACCATGGCCAGGTGCCGGTCCAGGACCAGGTGCCGGTCCATGGCCAGGTGCCGGTCCAGGGCCAGGAGCCGGTCCATGGCCAGGTGCCGGACCATGGCCAGGAGCCGGACCATGGCCAGGAGCCGGACCATGGCCAGGAGCCGGACCATGGCCAGGAGCCGGACCATGGCCAGGTGCCGGTCCAGGGCCAGGAGCCGGACCATGGCCAGGTGCCGGTCCAGGGCCAGGAGCCGGACCATGGCCAGGGGCCGGTCCAGGGCCAGGAGCCGGACCATGGCCAGGTGCCGGTCCATGGCCAGGTGCCGGTCCATGGCCAGGTGCCGGACCATGGCCAGGTGCTGGTCCATGGCCAGGTGCCGGTCCATGGCCAGGTGCCGGTCCATGGCCAGGTGCCGGTCCATGGCCAGGTGCCGGTCCATGGCCAGGTGCCGGTCCATGGCCAGGTGCCGGTCCATGGCCAGGTGCCGGTCCATGGCCAGGTGCCGGACCATGGCCAGGTGCTGGTCCATGGCCAGGTGCCGGTCCATGGCCAGGCGCTGGTCCATACCCTAGTCCATGTCCGTGCCCGGGCGCTGGTCCGTGTCCATGTCCGTGCCCGGGCGCTGGTCCGTGACCATGCCCGCCCTCAAACAGTGGACCGAAGACGACCTCCGGGGAGGGCACGGACACGGGCCCTGGCGCGAGGCCCGGCGCGGGGATGGGCACGCCAGCCGCGGAGACGAGCCCGGCCGTGGTGAGCGACGCCTTGTCCGAAATGGCGTCCAGGATGCCCAGGCCCAGCGTGATCTGCGGGGACGAGGGGGAGTCAGCGGGTCTTTCCCTTTCTTATACATGCTTTCTGCTAAGAACTGATTACTGATAATAACTAGTCTCTAGCCTACAAAAATGAGCTGTAACACGACACAACCTACGCAAGGTGGCGTTACATCATAACAACAAAACACCCACCAAAACATTAAAACATTATAGCCTGTAGTATTACATAACACAAGGAATTCCTTAACATTATAACACAGACAACATTAGAACCTTTATAACGCAAAGAAGAACATTATCATCATCATTATTAACATTAACTACTACTACTGCTATTTATTTATTGCTATTTTTGCCATAGCATTGACACGATAGAATATTTGATCCTCCTCCTAACCTACCTTCATAAGCGCGTAGGTCGACAGGGCAATGGGGACCGAAAAGCTATTAGCTATCATGGTACTTGCAATAATATCACCGATAACATATTCATCGGTTGGTACCAGGAGGCAGCTTGCGATCACGGCCGCCAGGTACCACAGCCGCCGCATCTGTGAACGAATGAATTATGGTGAATCCAGTGTGAAAATAAATAAAAAGATAAATAAATAAGTAAATAAATAATGGCAACTCACCCGGGACATTACAGTACTTCGATTCACTAAGTCTGTTTTTTATTTTAATCCGTTGACACTTAATGCCGACGATGCGTTGGATTTTTAATGTTTTATATCAAGATTTACGGTCTTCAACACCACTTCAATTCTTTTCTCAAAGAAGGATTAGCAAATCAGAGTAGTGAAGAGTCCGGGGAGAGTTGCCAATTGTTTTTTCTTTACTTTAAATGTGTATCAAAATAAGATAAAAAGGTTGTTATTATTACAATTATCATTATCATTGTCATTGTATTATTATTATTGGGGTTATCATTGTTCCTATTACCGTTATTATTAAAATTTTCATCCTCACTATTATTATTATTATTATTATTATTATTATCATTATTACTACTACTGCTACTATTATTATTATCACTATCGTTATTTTCATTATTATTATTATTGTTATTATCATTATTGCTATTATTATTATTATTGTGATTATCATTATTACTATTAATATTATTACTATTATCATTATTATAATTTGTATTACTATTATTATCATTATTTTCATTATTGTAATTGTTATCATCCTTTTTATCATTTCATTATTACTATTACCATGATCATTATCATAATTTATTATTATCATTATTAATATCATTATCATCATCATTATTATGTTTATTATTATTATTACTATTATTATTATTGTCATTATTATTATAATTATGATTGTTGTTATCACTATTATCATTATCATTGTCATTATTATCATTATCATTATTATCATTGGCATTATCACCATCATCAACACTATCATTAGCATTATTATCAATATCATTATAATTACTATTACGACTGCAGTAGTAGTAGTAATATCATCGCCGTTGTTCTCAGGATCATTATCATGATGACGATAATGATAATGGTTATAATGATACTTTATATTATTGTTGTAATTATCATTTTCAGTTTTATTATTATTGTCATCATTATTGCTGTTGTTGTTGTTCTTGTTGTTGATTACTATTTTTATCATCATTGATATTACTACTACTATCATATTATTATCACTAATATTGTTATTTTTATTAATATTATTATCCTCATTAATTTTATTAGTATCTTCAATGTTATTATCTTTATCCTCATTATTATTGTTGTTGTTGTTGTTGTTGTTATTACTATTATTATTATTATTATTATTATTATTATTATTATCATTATTGTTATTATTATTGTTATTATTATTATCATTATTACTATTATTATTATTATCATTATCATCATCATCATCATTACCATTATTATTTCTATTATTATTAACATTATTATTATTGTTATTATCATTATTATTATTATTATTTTTATTATTATTATTATTATTATTATTATTATTATCATTATTATTATCAATAGAAGTATTAGGAGAAGTGGCAGTATTGTTATCATTATTGTTCTCATTATTGGTATCACTATTATCAGTACTGTATCATCATTATTATTATTATCATAATTTATATTATTATTATTATTATTATTACTATTATTATCATTTCTATTACTATTGTTATTATTCTTATTCTTATTATCATTATTATTATTATTATATTATTGATACTTCCATGATAATTGGTTGATCATTATCATTACTATTGCTACAGTTATCATTGTTATTATTATAATTGTTATCGTCATTATCATTTTTTATTCGTCTTATTATTATCATTATTATTCACATAATTATTATTATTATTGTTGTTGCTTTTATTGTTGTTGTTGTTATGATTGTTATTACTGTTATTTCTGCTATATTTTTTATCATTATTATCAAAATTATCATTGTTATCATTATCACCATTATTTTTATTGTCATTATTATTATTGTTATTATTATCATTGTTATTACTATTTTTATTATTATTATAGTTGTTGTTGTTGTTGTTATGATCATTATTGTTATTGTTATTATCATTAATGGTGTTGTTATTGATGTCATTATCATTATCTTTATGATCACTTTTATTATCACAATTATTATTATTATCATTGTTATTGTTTTCTTTTTGTACCTGTCGCTATTGTCGTTTTTACTTTTATTAGTATTATCATTGTTATTATCATTGTTATCACCATCATCATTATAATGATACGTTTATTATAATGATGAGTTTCATTTTAAACTGCCCATAATTATAACAGCAGCAAATAATGATGATAATATCAAATAGAGAAATAACACTATAATGATGCTTCCTGATAAGACAGTGATAGCACAAACATTTACAATTAAGTCTACTTTTCCTACCTTGAATGATACGTTGTTCAGTCCGGCCTATGTGGTGAGTATCTGATCGTGCATAAGGTCGCACAGACTCTCTTATATAGGTGCGTACGAACACACACACACACACACACACGCACGTATGCATATTTTCTCCAGCGTTATTCTTTATGCATGTCCAGTCTCTCTCCTCTCCCCCTTAATGTTCTCCCTTCCCCCCTCTCCATTCTGACTCCCCCTCTCTTCTCATCCTTTCCCCCTTCTCCTCCTTGTCCTCATACTCCCCCTCGTCCTCCTCATACTCCTATTCCTTCTCCTACTTCTCCTCTTCCTCCTCCTCGTCCTCCTCCTACTCCTATTCCTTCTCCTACTTCTCCTCTTCCTCCTCCTCGTCCTCCTCCTACTTCTACTCCTCCTCCTACTTCTCCTCCTCCTCCAACTTGTCCTCCTCCTCCTCCTCCAACTACTACTACTACTACTACTCCCTCCTTCTTAATCTTCTTTCCCTTCCTTTCTCTTCTGTCTCCCCCTTTCCTCCCCATCCCCTCCTTTTATCGTATTGTTTCTTCTTCCTTTCCCCTCCTTCTATACTCTATACTTCCCTTCATGCTCCTCCTTTTTCTTCCTTCCTTTCTCCTGCCCTCCTCTTTACTCTTCCATTTTCCTTCTCTTCGTTGTTTTAATGATATGAAATTTCTCAATCTCTCTCTCTCCCCTTCTTCTTCACCCTCTCCCTCCTTTCCTCCTTCCTTCCTTGCTTCCCTTTATCCTCGCCCTCCTTCCCACCCTTTCTCCCTCTCTCCCTCTCTCCCTCACTCTCCTCTTCACCTTTCTATTCCTTCCCTCCCTGCTTCTTTCCCACCCTTTCTCCCTCTCTCCCTCCCTCTCCTCTTCACCTCCTCATTAATTCCACCCCTCCTTCTCTATCTCTCCCTCTCTCCATCCTTCCAATCCTGCCCCCCCCCCCTCCTCACTAGCTCTGTCCCTCCCTCTATCCCTCTCTCTATCCTTCCCCCCGCCCCCTCCCCCCCTCCTCTACCCCCTCTTTCACCCACCCATCCCTACTTCCCCTTCGTCCATCAGAGGATAAGGTACTGCAGCTCGACCGAGAGAAAGCTTCTTAGTCTAATTCTCTCGGCTTTGAGATTTTCGTTTCTCTTTTCTACGTAGAAGGAAAGAAAGAAGAAGGGAAGTGTGAACGAAAAATGACAATAAAAGAGTTATGAAAGAGGAAGAAGAAAAGAGAGAGGAAGAGGAAGGAGAGCAAGGGAGAGAAGGAGGAGGAGGAGACGGAGAAAGTGAGGAAGGAGAGATGGACACCGAATGTCGAGGAAATCTTGCGTATTGAGTGCAGCCCAGATCAGCTGATCCCAACACGTGCTGCCTGACCCAGCTTTCTTTCTTTAAAAGTTTGCAGCATGTAGTACGGGGAGGGGGAAGGTGGCGACAGCAAGTGGCATGGCACGTATTATCGGTCATGAAGGAGGGATGGAATAATGTGTCGCCTTGAGGAAGTTTACGTTGTTGTAAGCATTGCACAATTACACACACACACACACATACATATATATATATATATATATATATATATATATATATATATATATATGTGTGTGTGTGTGTGTGTGTGTGTGTGTGTGTGTGTTATATTTATATATATATATATCTATATTTATCTACCTATCTATCTATTTGTCTATCTATCTATCTGTCTATATATCTATCTATCTATCTATCTATATATATATATATATATATATCTGTATGCATATATATACATATACATATATATATATATATATATATATATATATATATATATATATATATATGCATTTATATATACACATACATAAACACGCACACACACACATATATATGTTTGTGTGTGTATATATATACATATATATATATATATATACGTATATATATATATATATATACATACACATATGTATATGTATGTATGTATGTATGGTTAATGATTTATATTTATTTCATACATTGTTTCTTTCAAATACTGGCGATGAATTCGATAAAGAAAACAGTTATAATCATGGGTAATAAAGTGAACACTTGTCCAAAGTAAGGACATCATCAAATAGTAATGATAACTGAATGGACAAAATAACGATGGTAACGATAAACAATAGAACACACATATTTGTGCTAAAGGCATATAAGCATGAACATTTGATATTTTATACTCTGTCTCTCTCTCTCTCTCTCTCTCTCTCTTCTCTCTCTCTCTCTCTCTCTCTCTCTCTCTCTCTCTCTCTCTCTCTCTCTCTCTCTCATTCTTTCTCTTTTACTCTCTCTTTACTCCATTAGTTCCTTGTCAGTGATCAATAATGCAGGTAATTGCACCGCACTAGATGCATGCTATTAACACATTACTACTTTTTTCGGCCTTACAGTGTTACCACCTGTAGAGACCCTAGGAAACGACATCATAATACCAAGATGACCTAAACTTTAATCATAAGAAATTAACATTCATTTTCGAACAGCTATCATCACAAACATGGACATAAAGAAGAGTAAAACAATACCCCCCAAAGGAAAAGAAAAGAAAAAGAAGAAGTGAATATCTAGAAAGAATTGGCTGCCTTTCCCTGATGTTGAGAATTACGTAATATTGCTGGATCGAAGAAGAAGGTGTCAGTCTCTCTTGCACTGTGATTTAGCTCGTGTGTTGCTTTGGTTTTACTAGTGTAAGCGACGATGTTAGAATGCATTTAAGAATGGGAGTAAGTGTGTGTCTTTGTCATCCAATGCTAAAGTGAAATAGGGAAGTGGGATAGGGGGAAGGAGGATGAAACAGGGATGGAGCGATGTAGAAACAAAGGATCAGGAGATTTAAGTTGTAAAATGCAGATTACGAGATGGAGACAGAGGGAGAGACACACATAGGTAACAAGTGAGGACTGGACGAAGATACGGACAATGATAAAGTAGGAAACGCAGTGAATCGTACTTCCAGTGAAGAAAAGGCATTAATTTCCCAAACTTATATATATATATATATATATATATATATATATATATTTATATCATCTTTTTATTTGTGTATATATATATATATATTTATATCATCTTTTTATTTGTGTATATATATATATATATTTATATCATTATTTGTATATTTATATATTATTTTTTATTAAATAAAAAATTAAAAAAAAAAAAAAAAAATAAAAAATTTTAAAAAATATTTTATAAATAAATATACAATATAAAAATAAACCACACATATAAAAAAAAACCAAAAAACCCAATTTATATTTTTTTTTATATAAAAATTTTAATTTTTTTATAATATAAAATTTTAAAAAATTATTTATAAAAATAAATTTTTTATTT
>NC_061825.1:15258792-15268792 GCF_019202785.1 Penaeus chinensis
GCAGTAATGATTTTTGATTGAGAGGTAGACAGCTGAGTTACCCCCCACCTACTGGTTTTTAAGTGTATCTTGGTGGGAGGGGGGAGTAGTTTAGCCGGAATGCCACTGCTATGCACTTCCAGCAAGGTTGGCCCTATCTAGCGTGGACTTATGAACAGCAACACACGGGCCTGCTCACTACACCAGGGTATACTCCCGTGAGTATGAGCTTGAATATCAGAAGTGCATATATTTGTGATTACATTTTATATGCTGATTTAATTTATGCGTATGTACACCCAGTGCAGATATAATTGTTCACCCGCAAATGGCCTAAGTACTACGCATATGTTCATTTTCATGCACATGCACATGCAAGCATACACCTTTACATAGGCTCCTATGTATATGATATGCATACATATCCTACGTTATACACAACTACACACATGCCCCTGCATACAAATATATAGCCATATGCGCACATCATATGTGCATAACTATGCCCCCACATGTATGGAAACACACATTACTTGTGACTATACATACCTAATTTAGCCAAAAATATGCTTACGTACATATGTATGCGCACATACGTTTATGAGTACACATTAGTGTTCGCCCACACATATATGTATACACCTGTACATGCACACACACACACACACACACACACACACACACACACACACACTCACACACACACACACACACACATATATATATATATATATATATATATATATATATATATATGTATATATATATATATATATATATGTATATATATATACACACACATGCATATATACAGACACACACACATATACACATACATATACACACATACATACACATACATTCATACACACACACATACCCATATACATATACATATATAGACATATATATACACATATATACATACACACACGCATATACTTGTACACATATATATATGCATATATATACACACACCTACACGTATACATACATATACATATACATACATATACATGTAAATACACACATATCATAAGTTTAGACACGCATGTGTATTGCTTCTCTTGCGCACACACACACACACACACACATATTGACACGTGCACACAGACATGCATACACCTGCGCACTTCTGCGCATACACGCTCATACTCGTGCACAAACATTTAAACAGTGCCTGAGCGCCCGTGCGCAGTCTATTATAATGAGCCCATGCATTATAATGTGCATAAATTATAGGCTTGCAGTAGAGGCGTTGAGGGAAGGAGGCGGGTGATGTGAGAGAGGAGGATTTAGGGCGATGTTGGAAGGGGTAAGGATGGGGTTTGGGTTAGAGGAAGTTAGAAAGGTGACTTTGTATCTGGCAGATTCTCGGAGTGGTGTCGGAGTAACGGTTGCTAAGCCTACCGGCGTGCACCCTCGGCCAACTCCCCTGGTTGCGGGGTCAGCGTCTGGCACACGATTGAGGTGCCATCGCTTGAATTACGCTTTGTTAATGCATAGTTTATCTGGCCGATCTTCTGTCGAGTGTTTGATTATACTTGTCGCTTTATGGTAGCCATGTTTAAACCTACCTGATTTTGTGATGTACTGTACATACATATTGGCGGTTTGGCTGTTCCTCAGCGAATCTACTTAAGGGAAAAACTGTAATACCAGAGCGGTTTGGCCTTGTTACTCGGCGTCTTGTGGTTATGGGGACTGGTGATGCTTGTCATTTTCTAATGATTTTGTAATTTGGTATTCTTTTCCTGGCGGGAGGGGTTGATTATTATCTATATTTTATTATCGCTGTTTCTATCTGCTGTGGCACTCTCGATGAGCAATGAGACCTTATACACTTATTTAGCACGGTAATGAAACCTGATATTCATATATATATATATATATATATATATATATATATAAACATATATACACACACATAAATGTGTGTGTGTGTATGTATATATATATATATATATATATATATATATATGTATATATGTATATATATCTATATAAATATATATATATATATATATATATATATATATATACACACTCACATATATAGACTATACATATATATTCCAACAAGTAAACCATCATCACCAAGACAATAACTATGACGGTCTAGGGAAAGCAGCAATGCTGATCGACGACAGAGAACGCAAAGCATAAAATAAATTAAGATAGCAGTTGATAATTCTAGGTTAAAGAAGGAAACAGTGAATGGGTAAAAAGCTAATCACTGCCCTTGGTTTGTGGTCTCGGTGATATTCCTTATCGTGAGAGTCCTTTGTGAATTGGTGTAGTGCGAGAGAGAGAGAGAGAGAGAGAGGGGGGGGGGGGGGGAGGAGGAGAAAGAGAAGGGGGAGAGAAAGAAAATAGGATTGTAAAATACAGACGAGGAACTCAGTGTTAATGCGTTCCAGTACGAGGTTCCTTGAAAAAAAAAAAAAATGCAAAGAATCTTAAATGTCCATGAGATACCAACAGTTAATGAGGAAATGGTTATGCAACTGTAATACATAGACATAAATGAAGGATTGCTACTAATTGTGTGTGTGTGTGTGTGTGTGTGTGTGTGTGTGTGTGCGTTGAGTTCAGATTTTTTTTTCTGCAGTCACTGCCAAAACATCTGCATAGTATTTTGAGCTTGAATTTGTATTTTAATCTGTAACGTTTAGAATTACTCACTACTTCGATTTAATGAAACAGTCAATATATCCTATTCTTTTGAATAATATCGAATCGCAATTAGGTCTGCAGTATTTAACACTCTAGGGGAGAATGATCTTGTTTAAAAGCGTAAAAAAAGTCACTTAGACTAATAGGAATATGAAAATGCCTGAATGTATAGATATATTCATCGCAATTCAAGAACATAAAGCTTGACTGAGTATTTTGAAACAATTTACCAAGTGGAGAAATACTAAAAACAAATTTCTGTCTTGGGAATCAGTGTCCAAAATACTCTGTGTTCATTGTTCTGGGAAAGATGAGTCGTTGGTCTCGATCTAAAGAAATACTTTTGGTTGATTAAAGGACAAATGGGAATACGGAGTGCAATAAAGAAAATAAAGAGAGAGAGAGAGAGAGAAAATACATGGTGATTTGTCTTCACATCCGTTACGAATAAAAGTTATTGAAGTTTGGGCTACCATAGGCACACTCGTTTTCTATTACTACGCAGTACAGAGAATGGGAATTAATGGATAACAAAGGTATTTATGAATTTTTACGCAACCTAAAAATACAACTATTTGTTTCTAGCCATTATATCAGTACAGTACTGTTACATTTACGAACCTTTTAAATCATAATTTAATCTAGTTTATAACCTACTTGAAGCTAAATCATCTCGTCTAGAAGCTAATCGTGGTAATCAGTTTAATCCTAATCCTAACAGACAATAACTACAGAGAGATACGAGCGAGCCAACCATTTACTTTGACAGAAATTTCATAACGCTGCATCAATATCGACAAGATAGAAAATATATATGCACACACACACGCACACACACACACCCACACTCACAAATGTGTGTGTGTGTGTGTGTGTGTGTGTGTGTGTGTGTGTGTGTGTGTGTGTGTGTGTGTGTGTGTGTGTATTAATATATATATATATATATATATTTATATATATAAATATATATATATTCACATATATATTTATATATACATACATGAATATAATGTATACGCACACACACACACATATATATAAGTGTGTGTGTGAACGTATGTGTTTGTATGTATACATACATACATATATATACATATATTTATATATATAAATAAATACATACATATATACACACACACGTATATATACATATATGTATGTATATATACACATATATATGTATGTATATATATTGATATATTTATATATACACATAAATGTATATAGTCAACACACACACACACACACACACACACACACACACACACACACACACATACACACATATATATATGTGTATACATACAAAAAAATATATACATATATTTATATACACATACATATATATACATATACGTATATACACATATATATACATATATATATATATATACACACATATATATGTGGTATAAAAACCCACAATGTAAAACTAGATTAATTGAAAATGAGACTACAGTTTCGGAATCCACCTGGATTCCATCTTCAGATCTGAAGATGGAATCCATGTGGATTCCGAAACTGTAGTCCCATTTTCAATAAATCTAGTTTTACATTGTGGGTTTTTATACCATAGTATCAACACGGTAGTGTGTTTTCTCCTTTCACATATATATGTATGTATATATATTTATATATTTATATATATACACACAAATGTATATAGTCTTTACACAGACTATGTGTAAAGTGTGTATGTGTGTGTGTGTGTATATACAAACATACATATATACATTTACATATATATATACACATATATGCACACATACGTAAATATACATATATATGTGTGTGTGTGTATGAGTGTGTTTGTGTGTGTGTGTCTTTTAATTTCTTTAGATGCAGACCAACGAGTCATCTTTTCCAGGACAATGAACACAGAGTATTTTGGGCACAGTGATTCCCAAGACAGAAATTTGTTTTTAGTATTTCTCCATTAACAGTCATGCACCCAGAGTGTAGGAAACGCTACCGTCAGGTGATTCGAGCTCCAGTTTAGGAATGGGACTTCAAGACGCGATCACATCGGGAATTTTACATTTACCGATGATTGGTTTTGTTCCTAAATACTTGGTCAAGCTGTATGTTCTAGAATTGCGTTGTGAAATTTCTATACTTTATTGCATTTTCGTGGTATTATTAATGAACTGATTTTTTTCGAACTTTAACACAAGAATATTCTCTCTTAGGGTGTACTGTAGACCTAATTGCGATTCGATATTATTCAAAAGAATAAGATATATTGACTTTGCTTTAAATCGAAGAAGGATATCAAAATATAAACACCATTGAGTGAGTAATTCTAAACGTTACACATTTTTTTTTTTTTTTTTTCATGGAAGCTCGTGGTTGAACACATTAACACGATTTATATATACTGAGTTCTTTGTCTCTATTTTACACTCCTATTTTCTGCCTTTCCCCCTTCTCTCTCTCTCTCTCTCTCTCTCTCTCTCTCTCTCTCTCTTTCACTCACCACACCAATACACAAAGGACTCTCACGATAAGGAATATCACCGAGACCACAAACCAAGGGCAGTGATTAGCTTTTTACCCATTCACTGTTTCCTTCTTTAACCTAGAATTATCAACTACTATCTTACTTCGTTCTTTTATTTTATGCTCTGCGTTCTGTGCCGTCGATCAGCATTGCGGCTTTCCCTAGACCGTCACCGTTATCGTCTTGGTAATAATGGTTTGCCTGTGGGAAGCAAATCACGACGTGTAATTGCAATCTCTTCCTGTTCTTGTTTTTTCTTCTCCTTCCTGTCTTCTCCCTCTCTTTACCTTCCTTTTCTGCGCAGACCGCTTGAGAGGAAACTTATCATACGAGAAATTTTGGGTAGCATAAGGATGGACGACCACCCAGAGGTATAGACATTCTCAAAATTACACACGCAAATCCTAACGAGCAAGCATTATACAAACACTCATACACTGCAAGCAAGTGCACATATTCACTTGTAAAAAATAATAATAATAATAATAATAAAACAATAGGGAAACACCTACGCACTTAAGCAAATTAGCGGAAATAATACAGACATTTCCGCCTTCGGGAGAATGACCTTGTGGCTGTTTCTTGACCGCCAGGGTCCGTCCTGCGGCCACCACACCTACACCGCGTCTACAATCTTAGCAGACGGGATATATATCAGTATATTTTTCAATTTATACTTTGCTTCCTTACCTTCTTAAGAGTGTGAATTTGGGTCATACACACATATTTGTAAAGAAATAGAAAAAAGGAAAAAAATGTATACATACAGTGCCACTGTAATATAAACGAATATCTACCTATCTATGATGTAGATACTGAGAATATTTACTCCTATTTACATCCCTAGACCAAAGGGCGTATAATCACACCGTGCCCTTAAGTCCTAAACCGGAATCTAAATCACAGAAGCAAAAACTCAGTTCATCAGCGAAGGACCCACGGCTCACGGCGGCGAGGTGCTGCGGTGTCCTTTGTCTAATACGCTAAATAGCTTCCTGTTCTCACTATCAACTGGCTGTCCTTCCGTGTTGTGGAATCTGTTTTTGTATCTGAAGGAATTATATTTTTTTCTAGAAATGCTAATTACGAAGAATTAATCACTAGCTAATGGATAATGGATGTAGGGTAGGATTATATTGTGTATTGATGTATTGTCTATGTATATCACTATTAATATTATGGAAAACTAAATGTAAAAGTACAAAATGTTAAGTCCTATTTCAATACATACATGCTCATTTGTTTCACGTGTAAGCAATTTTTCTTAGGAATTATTTAATTGTTAATTAGATGCAACGAATGTGTCTTGACAATGTACAGCAAGAATCCACTGTTAAAGATGTTTCAGATTTGGTACAGAATATAGCTATCACATGTTTACATTATCATATATTTAGGTATGTGCCACACACATACATACATATCTGTGTTTGTGTGTGTGCATATATATATATATATATATATATATATATATATACACATATATATTATATATAGATAAATATAAATAATATACATATGTATATATACATACACACACACACACACACACATATATATATATATATATATATATATATATATATATATACTGGATATATACATATATACATATACATGTATATAGTCTTTTAATTCATAAAATAATTATCATAAAAATAATAGGTTAAATTTAGTAGATTTAATCGTAAATCATTTATTCACATCGCAAAATACAAAACGTACAAACAATCAACCAAAAGAAAAAAGAAATAAACGGGACAAGGTTCAACCCAGCGGATGGTGAAAGGGATTTATACATGGCTCTAACTCTGTGCCTTTCCTCTTACTTTCCTCTGATAAAGTCATCGAAGACGTAGGGTCGCGGTCGCCCTCCACTTATCGGACGACCTCTTCTGGAGTTCTGTCAAGAGAAAGAGGGCGCAAATTAATGAATTAGAAATAATACGTGAGAACTCTGGTAGGTTATAATATTAGTAATTATAATCAAACAACACAAATAGTAATTTTTATAATGATGACAATAACGCTACTACTATTACAAATCATAATAACAAGAACACTACTATAATGATCGCAGAAAGAATACACAAGAAAACTAAAAGCAAGAGTCAAGTGATTTTAAGTACGTCAGATACAAATGCTGTTTTATATTCTACATATGATATACCCATTAAAAAGGAAATAAATAATAAGAAGGATATTAATGTCTACAAAAAACGATGAAGACAAAATCAGCTGAACAATTCATGAATAATGGATACAAACACAAATGAAAGACATAAATCAGAAAGTAAATAACATTAAGTATGGATCTAAATCAAGAAAAAAAGAAAAAAAAAACGTACAACGCAGTACTAAGAAAAAGGAAAATGAAAGAGAGTAACATGAATATGATTAGTAAGTTAGGAAGAGTAATAGTAAGTAACTCAAAACATCAGCAAATTGACAAGGTTAAACATAAAGCTAAAGAAAGAGAGGAAGAAGAAAAAAAAAATATTTAATAATCCTCAAATACCAATACCCGAATTTAAACACGTACCTGACGGGCATTAACTAGACAGGAAATCACATAAGTGAAAGTAATGTAAACCACAAGCCATACGAGTAACACCACACTTACCAAGAAGACTAATCACAGATAGAGAACTTGATACTGAAGAAACCACATTTATGCCGCTTATTAGATTAGCCGAAAATCTCTCTCTCTCTCTCTCTCTCTCTCTCTCTCTCTCTCTCTCTCTCTCTCTCTCTCTCTCTCTCTCTCTCTCTCTCTCTCTCTCTCTCTCTCTCTCTCTCTCTCTCTCTCTCTCTCTCCCTCTCTCTCTCTCTCTCCTCTCTCTCTCTCTCTCTCTCTATCTATCTATCTATCTATCTATTTAGCTAGCTAGCTATTTCCCTCTCCCTCTTCCTCCTTCCCTTTCCTTTGCCTTTTCCTTTCCTTTTCCTTTTCACTTTCCCTCTCCCTCTCGCTCTCACCACACAAACAAAGATGAATGTTGTATAAAAAATCATGACCTACCTAAAAGAGCAAACACCAAGCACCCGCAAAGCTTAACCAAAGAGTTAACAAAGTAAAACAATAGGTATATAAATCAAAGCAATATCAACACACACATACAAATGTGTATATATGTGTGTGTGTGTGTGTGTGTGTGTACATATATACATACATATAGGCACACACACACACACACACACACACACACACACATATATATATATATATATATATATATATATATATATATATATATATGAATGTGTGCATATATATCTATATGTATATAGATACATATGTATGTGGATATGTATGTATGTATGTGTGTATATATAGGTATATATACACATGTATATGTATATGTGTATATATATATTATATATATGTATATATATACATATATATATATATATATATATATATATATATATGTTTGAAATATTAAAGACAGAAACACATACCTGGCGAACATGAAATCCATTACCACGTGGGAGAGGAAAAAAGGCACTCGTGGCACACACAAGGGAGAGGAGTGCCACGAACAGAGCCAAGAGACGCATCTGAAGGCAGCAGGAGACCCGTCCTGAGGAATCGGAAAAACTAATAAGGATTTCGACGGGAATTCCGGGACACCGAATCATGAAGTCGACGAAGAGGATCTCAAGAGGAAGAATAATGAGCATAAAAATGATAATTGTGGGAAAAGATGATAAGTAATATTAGACTGGACGTGGAATTTCTTTTCAATAAACAAAGAATATACTGATATACTGTATATTCAATAATTCCATTCCTGTCAGTTGAGTTACGAATGGTATGTAAGTACCTTCCTTTCATTAAGACGTGAGGTAGGAAATGTGTGAAAGTTTATAAAGTGAAATTATTTATTTCTACACTAAAGAATTTGCCAGGAAATACTAAATATGTAGTTAGATACACTAATACATACACTTAGATTAATACACGTATCCACGCATAAGCATATGTATATAAATATATATATACATATATAGATAAATAGATAGAGGGAGATCAAAAATAATTAAATAAACAGACAGATACATATATAGACTGATATACTGTATATATACACATATATTTATACATACGAATATACATATGTATGTGTACATACATACGTAATATGAATGTATGAGAGAAGAGAAGCGTTATCCCCCATTTCTGTATGTTTGATATAGAAAATATGACATTTAATATTACATTAAACATTACATAACCAACAATAACACAAGTAATTCAAATTAAAAAAAGGTACAAACTTACCAAAACAATCTTACGTAGATAGGACAGCGAAATAACAGCCACTCTACCAAAAAAAAAACACAAACGCAATTCCTCGAAGTCTTCTGAAAAGGACGTGTCCAAACTTCGACACCAAGACGTTGACTGAAGCGACTGTCTGGGGGCCGTTCGGTTTTATACGCCCGCCCTGAGTGAGCTCGACCGGGTCTGGGCGCACCGCGTAATAACGAACAGGAAAACAACGGAACGGTTGCATGCTATGAAATAATGACGATTGTTCTGATTACTGTGAGTAATGACACTGATGATGGTGACAATGATGATAATGCTAATGGGAATCGTAATATTGATAACGATGATGAGTGATGATGAGTATTATAAGATTGATCATGATAATAGTGGTGGTAATGATAATGATAACTTACAACAATTGTAATGATAATGATAACTTACAACAATTATAATGAATAATAATATAATACTAATGATGATGATAATTATAATAAAAATAATAAAAATAATAATAACAATAAAAAGCAATGATGATAACAAAACAAAACGTAATAATAATAATAATGTTA
>NC_061825.1:15273792-15323792 GCF_019202785.1 Penaeus chinensis
CAGTGATGAACAAAACAAGGAAGTGATTGAGGAAATAAGAAGCTTCAGGCAAGAACTCGCTGAAATGAGAAAAATTATTATGGAAATAAAAAGTGATCGGGGAGTAGCCAGGGAAAATATGCTTTCTAATGATGTTAGTAATGTTGAAACTAGGAATGGAAGCATCAGGCAAGAGCTTGTTGAAATGAGAAAAATGATTATGGAAATAAAAGTGATCGGGTAGCAGACAGCGAAAATAGGATTTCTAATGATGTTAGTGATGTCGAAAATACGAATGAGGTCTGTAGTAAGGTTATTACTCAAGATACCATCGACGAATCATCTAAAAACGGTGACGACAGTAACAGTGAAAACAACGCCGACGGAAATATGCAGGAAACGAACGAACTATGGGACATCACTCAGAAAATGATATCAGGTACGGATTATACGTATAATATCAATATGAGGAAAGCCCGCAGAATCAGTGTAAATAAACAAGATGCAGCACAGATATGTAATGCTGTACAAGAAATATGCAAACTAAAGGGCTTCATCAAACACAAATTTGACCAATCAGCTAATCATAGGGTGTGATGGGGGACAAGAAAATAATTACGTTTCTCTCATGGAATATACGTGGTGTCAACCGTAGAATTAATGACTTGCTCTACTACATTCATAACCATAATGTTGACGTTATCTGTCTACAAGAGCCCTTCACATCAGCCACTAAAATAAAAACCGCCCCTAGAATTAGAGGGTACCACTCCTATACGAACACAGGGATGACAGGCCTATTGACTTATGTCAGTGACACCATACCGCATAAGTTGGTGCAGAAGTCTGATGACAATAATGTGCAATATCAGCATTTACACATTCGAACAGCCTCTGGGTTTTTCTCTCTGTACAATGTATACGCAAGGTGTAGAAAGTTTCAAACTGATTCACTGCCCAACTTTCAGAATCACGGCACAATATGCATGGGGGATTTTAATGCTAGGCATTATACATTTGGAGACAGTCAATGCAATGAAAATGGCGAAGAGTTCCGAAATTTTGTGAACAATAGATCTATGACCGTATATGATACAGACAGGGAAGCTCACGTGGCGGGGGGCAAGCTAGATTATGTAATAGGAAGGGATCTTGTGCATGGAAACGTCAGAAGCATGCTTGCAACAGAGCTAATCAGTGACCACTTTGCAATAGTAACGAGATACGCTGTTGATAATAGTCCATCTGCAAAAACAAATAGGCTTAAAATTTCTATTCCTCCTTACCTTGAGCACCACTTTAAATCACGTATTTATGACTGGTATAACGATTACACAGTAACGAGTGTTGATAAATTCTCCATGGACATGATGAAAGTGGTCACTGATTACTACAACACCTGGGTCTGTCCAAAGAAAACCTTAAAGAGCAACAATTCACAACGCCTAAAACAACCTAAGTTGGTCAGTGACCCTACACTATTAAGGGAACAAAAGCGAGTTCAGGAGCTTTGTGATATCTACAAGCAGGACAATACACGTGACAATCTTATTCAGTTTCTTGAGGATAAAAAAATCTACGGGATTTAAAAACTCATTTCAGAAAAGAACACTTTGAACAGTTCCTACAAAGCATTAACAATAACACCTCAATGTCTGAGGTCTGGAAAAAAAATAATCGACTCTCAGGCAAAAGAACTAACACCCCGCAGTTCCATAGTCCTCTTGCACAAGCAGACATGCTCCTTAGTCAATGGGCTGGAGCGTCCAAATTGAGCTCACTTCCCACAAATATTCAGAACCACCTTAGTCAGTCTAAAATTGCACGTAAATTTGCCATTGAGATTGGATGTTCTGAGACAGACCTTTCAGACTTTGCTGAGATTACTGAGTGGGAGCTGAACAATGCACTGTTCAAAGGAAAAGCGTCTGCACCAGGTGAAGATGGAATTACCTATAGTGTCCTCCGCCTTATAGCTCAGGTACATGGCAATCCCCTTTTCTGCACCTGTGCAGGTTAAGTTTGTCACAAGGTATTCTGCCTGGCCTCTGGACGCGCAGTCTAATCATCCCTATACCGAAACCAAACACTGATAAATACCGCCCAATCTCACTAACCTCATGTGTATGCAAAGTTCTAGCAAGGATAATCTTGAACAGACTCAGGTACAGGTTGCAAGGTAAATTATCTCACAGACTCTACGGATTCATAACGGGACGTAGCACACAACATTGCTTTGCAGAGTACTACTCAAACTCTAATCCAGGGAAGCACACTGTTTTTCTTGACCGTAAGTCAGCTTTTGACATTGCAAACAGATAAATTATCCTAGAACAATTAGTAAGCTTTGGCATCCGGGGTAAATTATTGAGCTGGATTAGAATGTATCTTTCGAACATATCTGCAAGTGTCTTGTTCGGGGGAGTGAGAAGTTCCACCACACAATCTTTTGAACTTGGGACGCCACAGGGAGGAGTTCTCAGCCCTATGTTGTTCAATGTCCTCATGCACAAGCTGGTGGCAGATATTCCACTTGGGGATGGTGAATCCATTATATGCTATGCTGATGACATATGTGTCAAAGCATCATCACAAGAGAGGATGCAAATAATTCTCGACAAACTCACAACTAGGGCTCATGAGTGTGGATTAGTCATCTCCACTGAGAAAACAATGGCTCTCAATCCATGTATCATACCCTTACCCACTTTTCGCATAGGTGACCAAGAGCTTGACATGTGTCATAAATATAAATATCTAGGGGTGAACATAAATGATGCAGACCTGATCCTTTCCCTGAAAAAGAGACTCTGGGAGAGACTGAAACCGTTGAAAGTTCTTGTTGGAAGAGAACATGGCATCAATGTTAAGCTCGCTAGACTGTTTTACTTGGCTTTTATAAGATCGGTTGTAGACTACCATGCACTGCACTTGTTGCAGTGTAAGGAATCAGAAATAAATAGCTTGGAGGTAGTGCAAAATGAAGCCATGAGGATTATCCTCGGCGCCCCGAGAACAGCAAGGATAGTAAACATGAGGTCGGAACTTAACCTACCATCCATTTCTGATAGAATAATATTTATTTCCACTATATTTGGGGTCAAAGCTCTGAGGGAACCCTTGTATCTTTCAGACTTCCAAAAACAAATGCAGCATAAAATCACGCAAGCAGACGTGACTAATCACACACACGCGCGCCCTCTAATACATAAAATCTCCATGAACATTACAAAGATCAATGTCCCAATTAGTAAAATACCACAGGGTCGATCCATTCCACCATGGAAAAAATCAAAATTGATCGTGCACCTTACGTGTCTACCACAAAAAAAAAAAAAACAGTGTACGTAACTGCGTGTTATAACAAATTGCATTAGCAACGGTAAAGGAACACACAGAGTCTATGGGCGATGATGTATACGAGTGTTACGTTGACGGATCCGTACAGTCTGGATACAAAGCTGGTTGTGCTTGTACTGTATACAAAAATGGCCTACTAAAACATCAAGTTAATATGAGAGTGCAAAATTGGGCCAGCACTACACAAACGGAGCTGGCAGGTATGCTCCTTGCGACGGAATTCGTAATGTCTCGGGGCTCTGGAGTAGTTTTCTGTGACTCTCAGATTGCTCTTCGGACACTAAATTCTTTCAAAGCAGGTGGCGATGAGGAAATTGTGAGTTGCATTAAGCGTAACGTAACTTGTGCAATAGAGCGTAATTCTAACATTCACTTTGTATGGATACCATCTCATGTTGGCATAAGCAAGCACTACCACGTCGACAAATTGGCGAAGGAAGCCTGTAGCAAAGATACTGTGAACATAGATCTTGGGATGCCTCTTGCTAGGGTTGCACATATATTGAAAAGTTCTCATAAGGAAGAACTAGTAGATATGACAAACACTCAAAGGCCTGAAAGCTGTACCTATAAGGCACTACGATCAGTAAAGAGATAGCAAGCCCTCCTATGGGTGGCACCGAAGTCAAACCAGACATGAGGTATAAAGAACTATGTGAATATTTCATTTCATCTGATACATTGGAAGATATACTCGTATTATATCCTAAATTTACTATGTAAAACTGCCGTAAACAAAAAAAACACAGTGTTATGTAAACACGGCAAGATCATATCAACGTATTATTTTTGTATGATGTATGACATGTTTCTATATTACCATGTACAATTACAGTAGTCACAGACTACTGTACTGTGTCAGATGTATATAAAACTGTAATCATGATTGCCCACGCCTGAGCAGGTAGCCAGGGTGGTAAATAAACTTACTTAACTTAATTTATCATATACATATATAAATATGTAAATGTGTGTATATATATGTCTATATATACACATGTGTATGTGTATGCGTGTGTATTATATAGATATATATATATATATATATAAAAATATACGTGTATATATAGAAACAAATATATATGTATTTGTATATATATGAATATGTAAACATTCAAACATATATATCTTTTATATATATATATATGCATGTATGATATACATATACTGATATACATATACATACATATATATAAATATGTTTATATATACATATCTCTCTGTATGTGTGTGTGTATGTTTACATACACACACACGTATATGTACATACATTTATATACATGGACACATATTTATATGTAAATTATGTATATATGTATGTGTATATATATGTATATACATATACATGCATACATATGTGTATATATGTATAGATTTATATGTATATATGTATGTACATGTATGCATACATGTGTGTGTATACTTACATATGTATATATATCCATATATGTATATATAAATACATTTATATTCATATATATCTATAAAATGTATATCCATATTTATCCATATATCCATATATATATATATATATATATATGTTTAGTTATAAAGATATATGTATATATATAGATAGATTGATTCATGTGCATGAGTATATATGTATATATATAAATATATGTCTTTATATATATATGCCTTTGGTTGTGAAAAATACATATATAGATATATTGTAGATAGATACATGTAAATCTATATAAGTATATATATATATATATATATATATATATATCTTTCTAGATATACAGATATATACATTAATAGATATTTAGATAGATAAATATGGATATATATATAGATTTAGATATAGATTTATCTTTATCACTCAGAGTTCTTGTACAGTGTGCAAGTAATGTTTCAGGTGACGGTAAAAAAGAGAGGAATAACAAAATAATTATTCTAGATATGTTTAGATTTATTTGTCTAAAATCATGACACTTTCACCATGGTCAGCCACATGGTGTCAGAACCAAACATTTGGTGCAGAAAATAAAACAGTTTCTGTCTTTGGATCAACAAACCCGCAGATTCGCAGGCAGGAAGCAAATAAATATTATCTACTAAGAGCCACAGAATATCTGTATATAACGTGTGCACACCAGTTGGGCATACCGCAATTAGAGCTTTTCTTTTCGCAGTATGACTCACCAGTGAGCATACGATTTTCACTGTCCAACGGACAATAGAGACACCAGGGCCCTTTTCACCCTTCTGTGGCCCTGGCCATAGGAAGATGCCAACAACACGAACTGGTGCGTCAGTTTGTAGCTGCCAACTTTACTATTTTCCTCCCGCGATGCAGTCACAGCCCCAAGCTACATTCAACAGTTCACTCAATTCCTCTTCACCCAGAGAGCATTTGGGGAAAGCTTTCTTGCACGCAGAGGAGTCCTTGGTCTTAGTAGCCACGTCTCTAGCGTAGACAAAGGCAGCGTTGTAGGAGTTTGGCTTCATAGACTTATCAGTTAAGATTTCCACAAGTATGTTCTCTTTCAGTGTGCGATCGGATTCGTCCTTCGCCTGCACGAGGCAAAACATCTTGGGGACGCAGGTGTTGGGATCCAGTTGTCCTACTGCCGATATAATTAGGTCGTCATCTTCCTCAGCTGTTGCTGCAACGGACCGGCGGTAGCGGAGACGGTACTTTCTTTTAGGGGCTCTGTACCCATGGCCATGGCCGCGTCCATGGCTAGCACCGTGGTATCTGCGCTTGCTTATAGCGCTCGTCAAGGCTCCTAGGCCAGCCAGAACGCCGAATGAGGATGCTGCTTGGACTGCCATCAGGCACGAAAGACCAACGGCCACCAGGAGTAATAGGGCGCTATTCATCTAAAACGAAAAGGCAAATATTTATTTTTTTGATAAAGGTAAATCACAACAGAAATCAGAATGTTATAAGCAAATTAGTGCAAAAAACAAAGAGAAACATCATTCTGCATAGAAAACAAGGAAGATTGACTATGTCCAATACTGTAGTCTACAAACATCGTGATTTGTTTAACCGTATGTAGTAACCAGATAAAGAAAAAAAAAAAAAGTTTCACAAATTCACATGTCCACACACACCTTGCAAATCACTCAGTAGATATTGAATCTCTTAAACGACACGAGACTTAATGCTCTTCTTTCTCCAGTAAGCATGTGTGTTATACTAAGCTCTGGGTCTAAGGCCTTATATATACCCCAGTGCCAGATGCTGTGGAAAAATACCCTTTAATGTTATTGGTCAACCTTTTATGCCTCGACCAATAGCGAGACAGCATTGCTGCGCCTTGTGCAAGAAGTGGATTGCTGGAGGCAATCTATATCTCTGTTGAATATGAATTACAAGATAAGGACGAAAGTAAAGAATAAAGATCAGATAAACTACATGACTTAATAACGTTGGCCATCACAGAAATAGAAACAGAAGAGGAAGAAGTATAATCAATAATTAAAAAATAATAACTCCGAATCTCTTCCGAAAAAAAATAGAAATAAGCAATAACAACAGAGAGGAGTACATTCTTAATTACCAAAAAATGGAAGATTCCGTAAAATCTAATATTACAAATTCGTTTTTATCATCAAATCATCTCAACCACGTAACTACGTAATCCCATTGCTCTAATTACTGTGTAAATGAATACATCCGTGTAAAAATCACACATAGATTAGTAGTAGTAGCATTACTCAGTTGCACATTCCTGATGATAATAATAATGGATCATGAGTATGCATTATCAGTGATAATATGAATAATGAAGGGTGATAATGATGAAAACAGTAGTGGCACAGATAACACTACTGCGTATTATTTGATTTCGCTTTCTCAATCGCGTATTTTTTAACTGAAATATTTGGATACCTATGCATGTTACTATTTACTTTTTAACATACATGTTTCCTTGCAGATTTTTTGAAAATCAAAGACGTTATGCGATGCTTGTTGTAAATAGCACAACTCATTTACACTATGATAAATTACTATGTCTAAAATAAGGTCTATAAAACCGGCCAGTTTCAATCAAAGCTACGTAGGCCTTGCACGGTTCTCACTACCACCCCATCAGGTTATCGTGTTCAGTCAGTATCTGTCGTGTTTATTTTTTTGTCTTTGTTTCTAAATGTGTTTGACTTTTCTTGCTGTCATGTTGAAGCTATATTGCCATGTTTTAGCTAAATACAGAGTTGCCTCTATAATAGTGAAATAATTTTAATACCTAACTGTTGGATCTTCAACCATGTCGGACTCATCTAGATATCATGTTAATTTAAATGTTCATGTTGGATCAACTATGCTACTATTTCGAACCTGCCTTCTTGCCACGCTCAGCCTACAGTATCTTAATAAGACGCAAACAATTTAGGATTACATACGCTCTCTGTAGCGAGTATTGCTAACTATAACTTTCAGATTACCTTCACACTCATTACTATTCATTGTTACCAAGAAACTATGAGTCACCTTCATGAGTTATGCGCTGATCTTATGCTTCGAAGAAATGGGTAAGTCTAATGCTATGTTTCAATTCGGTGTATTGCTCTGACTTCATCGGATGTCTTGTTGAGTTTAAAATGTGCTCCACGAAACAATTAAAGTTTTCATTTGAATAAAAGTAAAAGTAAAAGAAAAAAGTAGACAAAGGAAAGGGTCTCAGGTGTATTGATTATTTATAATGGTAATTGTCTATGGAAAAGGCTGAGGCAAGAATGGAGGAAGGTAAAGAAAGGAATATAGCTATAAAGAGAAAGGAGACGAATTGCTGGTAACCGTTTTACAGTACCTGCAAAAACGGCTGCAAGGACAGATGCTAATCTCGAAAATGAAGACAAGAGAGAGAGGGGGAGAGAGAGGGAGAGACTGTAGGAGAGAAAGAAAGAGAAAGTGAGAAACAGAAGGAAAGACTGAGGAAGAGAGAGAGAGGGGGAAAGACACAGAGAACGGGGGTGTAGGAAAGGAGAGAGAGAGGGAGGGAGGAAGGAAAAGAGAAAGGGAGAGAGGGGGAAAAAAGAGAAAGAGAGAGAGGGGTGATATATGCTACAAAATTAAAAAGAGAAAGAGAGAGAGGGGTGATATATGCTACAAAATTAGCAGTTTAGGGAAGTCGAAGAAATAATATATGCATTGCTAACTATAATTTAACCTCAACAAAATAATAATAACAAGAATAAGGGTAATAATGACGGTACGCATGCGTTCCCGCGCGCACATGAGCTCACACTTGGATTTGTAAATATTGGGTGAGTCTTACGTAGATACGACAGTGGTATTTTGTGGCATCTATAAGATGAAAAGGTTTCGGGAGTCAACCCTGAAGAAGAATCCGCAGCCAGAGTCCCTGAGGCAGTTCGTTGTTGCTTGCGACCTCGTTCTAGCAACTTTTGCGACGCCGCTGGTGCCAAACCGTATCGGTCTATGCCATTGCTTTGGATCCATCAGCTGCGTGGAGAGAGGGAGCATGCTGCATGGGCAATAGCTTGCTTCTCATATTCTTTCGAACAGGAGTGGATAGAGACAATAATGCCATGATCGACATTGACTGACGATGGCCTTCGATATATATATGTATATATGAATCTATATGACTGCCGCGATAGCCCAGTGGGTTAGAGCATTTGACTCCGACCCTCGTGGTCCTGAGTTCAATTCCCCATCGCGGCATTGAGCCCGAGAAAACGACATATCGCCTTGAGAAGTCAAACGCAGGTGTCGTAGGGGAAATCACCGCCGTGGCACAAGTGATTAGGAAGGGCATCCAATCAGGCAAGGGTGACACTGCCATATAACCTTTCAATAGTGAACTGAGAGAGGTCTATGTCCTGCAGTGGAATTAATGGCTGTTAAGAAAATGAATATATATATATATATATGAATATGTGAACACATACACACACACACACACACATATATATACATATACACGAATATTTGAATATATATATATGTATATGTAAATACATCCATAAATTCGTATATATATATATATTCATATATATATATATATATATATATATGCATTAGAATATATAAATACATATATATGTATGTTTATACATATATATATATATAAATATACAAATATATGCGAAAATTAAATAGATTTGTATATATTCGAATATATGTGTGTATGTCCGTTCATGCATACATATACACATATTTGTGTGTGTATATATATATGTGTGTGTATACAAGTATTTATCTCCCTCTATCTATCTGGCCGCTTTTCTGCTTATGACAAGCCAAAACGTACGTGAGAAAAGTGCCACGTGATTGACTAATATGTTATCGGTTTTGACGCCTGTTCTTCCTTTTTCCTCTTTTCATTTTTTGAGGGTAATTCTTCTTGGGCACAAGTTTTTCTTGTCAATACATTTTCCTTCTTGTGGATAAAACGACTTTGAAAGATCCGGTGGTTTGACGACGCGTTTCGCTTATGTTGTGTAAAAATTGCGGTAAAATCCAAGGCCTGTGGCTACATAAAATACACAAGGGCATGGATATAGGCACACATTAAGGCATTTGTACATTTATACGCACTTTTATACATTTTGAATATACACACACATGCGCCCATACGTCTTTTCACAAACATTCAAACACTCATAGATGAGTGAATTTTTCACAAGAATAGCAGCTAACAATACACGCTCTGGCATCCTGTATCAGTCAAGTAACCACATACCAACCCATGGTTGATAATTAGGACGTGAGCTTGATGCATACCTTACCTGTTAACTTTCCTTGTTTACACATTTTTGTGATGTAGCTCGACTAGAAACTATGATTGTAGAAGCCCGATAGGTGGATCCTACATGGGTACGGTGAATGGTGAGCTTACGCTGTAAGGCAGACAACCAAGACGTCGATTCCTCTGTTAAAGGTAGGGCTGTAAGGAAGCTATAAATCAAGTATGTAACACATGATAATCGGTGAAAAAGAAGGAAGTATTACAGCAATACATTGCGCTTGCGGAAGGGAAAGATAAAGCACATTGGTATGTCACGTGAGGCAGATGAATAAACAGCTTAAACAGTGATTGTGTGCGCATGTATACATGCGTGTGCGAGTTTGTGAAAATTTCTATATGACAATCATGTAAGAGATAGGTTATGTAGAATATACGGAGAATATCATTAACATACATATTTCACTAATATGATACAGACAAAACATTTACAATAATTGTATTACATCAAATGTTTATCCTAGTTCACTTTCTAATTATCATTTTATTATGATACATCTAAATAAACAAATATATTTATTCAAAAGATAGTCCAATTTAGCGGTGTCCGTATAATTGTTTGTATAAATATAGTTTAATAATGAGACAACAGTTTCGAAAACTACCTGGACTACACCCTCAGACTTGAAAATGGAATCCAGGTGGTTTTTGAAAAAGTTCTCATTATCAATAAATCTACTTTGTGCATCATGGGGGTTTTCTACTATAAATGTGTGTGTATAAAGATATATGGTAGATAGATATAAACATATATATACATACATGCACATAAATATATATATCCATATGAACAGAGATATATTAATACATATACATGTACATGTGTTTAGGTGTCCAGTCAGAATTCTTGTACACTGTGTCTGTGAATATAAGTAATGTTTCAGGTGACGGTAAAAAAAAAAAAAAAAAAAAGAGGAATAACAAAACAATTATTCTAGAAAATATGTTTAGATTTATTTGTCTAAAATCATCACACTTTCACCATGGTCAGCAACATGGTATCAGAACCATACATTTTGGGCAGAAAATAATACAGTTTCTGTCTTTGGATCAACAACCCGCAGATTCGCAAGCAGGAAGCAAATAAATATTATCTACAAAGAGGCACAGAATATCTGTATATAACGTGTGCACACGAGTTGGGCATACCGCAATTAGAGCTTTTCTTTTCGCGGTATGACTCACCAGTGAGCATACGATTTTCACTCCAACGGACAATAGAGACACCAGGGCCCTTTTCACCCTGCTGTGGCTCTAGCCATAGGGAGATGCCAACAACTCGAACTGGAGCGTCAGTTTGTAGCTGCCAACTTTACTATTTTCCTCCCGCGGTGCAGTCACAGCCCCAAGCTACATTCAACAGTTCACTCAATTCCTCTTCACCAAGTGAGCATTTGGGGAAAGCTTTCTTGCACGCAGCGGAATCCTTGGTCTTAGTAGCCACGTCTCTAGCGTAGACAAAGGCAGAATTGTAGGAGTTTGGCTGCATAGTCTTATCAGTTAAGACTTCCACAAGCATATTCTCTTTCAGTGTGCGATCGGATTCGTCCTTCGCCTGCACGAGGCAAAACATCTTGGGGACGCAGGTGTTGGGATCCAGTTGTCCTACTGCCGAAAGAATTAGGTCGTCATCTTCCTCAGCTGCTGCTGCTGCAACGGACCGGCGGTAGCGGAGACGGTACTTTCTTTTAGGGGCTCTGTACCCATGGCCATGGCCGCGTCCATGGCTAGCACCGTGATATCTGCGCTTACTTATAGCGCTCGTCAAGGCTCCTAGGCCAGCCAGAACGCCGAATGAGGATGCTGCTTGGACTGCCATCAAGCACGAAAGACCAACGGCCACCAGGAGTATTAGGGCGCTATTCATCTAAAACGAAAAGGTAAACGTTTATTCTCTTAGTAAAGTAAATCACAACGTTAATCAGAATGTTATAAGCAAATGATGAACTTCATTTTACATGGCAAACAATGAAGAATGACCCCTATGTTCAATACTGTAGTCCATAAAAACCGGGATTTATTCAAGCTTATGTAAAAAAAAATTGAAACAAATAATAAATTCACATGTGCACACACCTTGCAAATCACTCAGTAGATAATGAACTCTTAAATGATAGGAGACTTAATGCTCTTCTTTCTCCAGTAAGCATGTGTGTTATACTAAGCTCTGGGTCTAAGGCCTTATATATACCCCAGTGCCAGATGCTGTGGAAAAATACCCTTTAATGTTATTGGTCGACCTTTTATGCCTCGACCAATAGCGAGACAGCATTGATGCGCCTTGTGCAAGAAGTGTATTGCAGGAAGCAATCTGTACCTCTGTTGAATATGAATTACAAGATAAAGAAGAAAGTAAAGGATAAAGATCAGATAAAATAAATAGTGTAAAGTTGGCTGTCACAGAAATGGAAACGGAAAAGGAAGAAGTATAATCAATTTACATTCACAAAAAAAAGGAAATAAAAGGGATATGTTACTGAGCAGAACAGAAAGGGGAACAATCTTAATCACTAAAAAAATAATGATTCCCTAAATTTTATTACAAATTAATTCACCAAACAACTTCTTTCGCCGTAATTCCGTAATTTCCATTACTCTAATTACTATGTCAATTAATACATCCTTGTAAAAATGACAAATAGATTATTATTATTAGTAGTATTCAGTTGCAGATCCCTGATGATAATGATGCCAACAAGGATCATGGGTACGCAGATAATATGAATAATGAAGGGTGATAAAGAATGAAAAGAGTAATGGCACTTATAATGTTACTGCGTATTAGTTGATTTTTTTTTTTTTTTTCATCTGTATTTTTTTTCTAATTGAAATATGTTTATGCTGGATACTTATGCATATTACGATTTATTTTTATCGTACAGGTTTCCTTGTAGATTTTTAAAAAATTAAAACGTTATATGATGTTTTTAGTAAATACTGCAACTTATTTACACGATGACAAATGAGTATGATGTCTAAAATATATTATCTAAAACGAGTCAGTTTCAATCACAGCTACATAATCCTTGCACGATTTTCACTGCCATCCCGGATTAGGTTTTTGTATCTGTCGAGTTGAAGATTTTCTTTGATTTTAACTGTGTTTTATCTTGCTGCCATGTTGAATCTATGTTGTCATGTTGTAGCTTAGTATAGGGTTGCCTTTATTAATATCGAACTGTGATTCACCTTCATGAGTTCCACGCTGATTTTATACTTTGAAGAAATGTGTAAATCCAATGATATTTTTCGATGTCTATTGCCCTGACTTCATCGGATGTCCTGTTAAGTTTAAAATGCGCTCCATGAAGTCTGGTTTACATTTGAAAGTTAATCGAAAAGAAAAAAACAAACAAAAGAAAGGCCCTGAGAAGGTATATTGATTATGTATAATGATAACAGTTTATGGAGAAGGCTGAGTCAAGAATGGGGAAAGGAGAAGAAAGGAATATAGCAATAAAGAGAAAGGAGATAAATTGCTGGTAAGCGTTTTGCAGAACCTACAAAAATGGCTGTAATGAAAGATGCCACTCTCAAAAATAAAAATAAATAAACGATAAACAAGACAGTTGGAGAGAGAGAAAAAGAGAAAGTGAGAAGGAGAGAGGGAGGTAAGAGAGAGAGGATATAGGAAAGGAAAGAAAGGGAGGGTGGGAGGAAGAGAGAAAGAGGGGGAGAAAGAGAGAGGGAGGGAGAGTGAAAAAGGGAAATAGAGAGAGGGTTTGGGTTGAGGCGAACACATGCTTATAAAATTAACTGTTAGGGCAGTCGAATAAAACATATATGCATTGCTAACTATAACTTAACTTCAACTAAATAATAAGTATAAGGATGATAATGCCAATATACATGCATGCTCGCGCGCACATGAGCAACAGATTTGCAAATATTGGGTTAGTGGTCTCTTGTGGCATATATAAGATGTACATGCTTCGGGAGCCAACCTGATTCCCTGAGGCAGTTCATTGTCGCTTTTGGCCTTGTTCTGGCAACTCCGGCGACGCCGCTGGTGCCAAAGCGTATCGGTCTATGCCATTGCTTTGGATCTATCAGCTGCGTCGAGAGAGAGAACCTGCTGCCTAAGCAACAGATTTCTCCTCATATTCTTTTGCCGAGGCATTGACTCTACCTATACGGGAGTGAGTAGAGACAATAATGCCATAGTCGACAATGACTGATGGTGACATTTTATATATATATATATATATATATATATATATATACACACACACGAATATATGAATATACATATATATATATATAGATATAGGAATATGTGAGTACATATATATAAATATACACGAATATGCGAATACATATATATACATATACACGAATATGTGAATACATATTCATATGTGTGTGTATATGTAAACTACTATGTGAATACATACACACATATATATGCAAATATGTGAATATAAACATATATAAACATATATATATATACGTAAATGTGAATATATATATATATATATATATATGTAAATGTGAACATATATATATTCGAACATGTGAATATATGTATGCATATACATACATACATACATATTTGTATATGTGTGTGTGCGTGTGTACACGTATTTCTCCAACCTTTTTTCTCTCCCTCTATCTATCTGACCGCTTTTCTGCTCATGACAAGCCAAAATGTACGTGAGAAAGGTTCCACGTGATTAAATAATAGGTTATCTCTTTCGTCGTCTCTTCCTTCTTTTCTCATCCTATGATTCCCTCTTGTTTATGGCAATCCTTCATGGACATAATTTTTTCTTCTCAATACATTTTTCTTGTGGATTAAACGACTTTGAAAGATCCGGTGGTTTGACGACGCGTTTCGCTTGATAATGTTATGTGTACAAAATGCGGTAAAATCCAAGGCCTGTGGCTACATGAAACACACTCACACACAAAGGCATGGATATACGCACACATAATGGCATTTGTGCATTCATACGCACTTTTATATATTTTGAATATACACACATGCGCCCATACGTCTTTTCACAAACATTCAAACACTCATAGATGAGTGAATTGTTCACAAGAATAGCAGCTAACAATACACGCACTGGCATCCTGTATCAGTCAAGTAACCACATACCAACCCATGGTTAATATTTAGGACGTGAGCTTGATGCATACCTTACCTGTTAACTTTCCTTGTTTACACATTTTTTGTGATGTAGCTCGACTAGAAACTATGATTGTAGGAGCCCGATAGGTGGATCCTACAAGGGTACGGTGAATGGTGAGCTTACGCTGAAGGCAGTCAACCAAGACGTCGATTCCTCTGTTAAAGGTAGGGTTGTGAGGAAGCTATAATCAAGTATTTAACATAAGATACTCGGTGAAGAAGAAGGAAGTGTTACAGCAATACATTGCCCTTGCGGAAGGGAAAGACAAAGCACATTGGTATGTCACGTGAGGCAGATGAATAAACAGGTTAAACAGTGATTATGTGAGAATGTATACATGTGTGTGCGAGTTTGTGATGATTTTTATATGACAATCATGAAAGATATAGGTTATGTAGAATATGACAAAAGATACGAATATCATTAACATACATATTTCACTAATATGATATAGACATAACATTTACAATAATTATATTATATCAAATGTTTATCCAAGTTCACTTTCTAATTATCATTTTATTATATGTTTAAGTAAATATATATGTATATATTTACAAGATGATCCAATTTAGCGGTGTTCGTATATTTCTTTGTATAAATATAATTTAATGATAATGAGACAACAGGTTCGAAATCCACCTGGACTCCATCCTCAGACCTGAAAATGGAATCCAGGTGGTTTATGAAAAAGTTCTCATTATCTATAAATCTAGTTTGTGCAATAGGAGGGTTTTCTACTATATATGTGTGTGTATAAAGATATGTGGTATATAGATATAAACATATATATACATACATACACATAAATATATATATATATATATATATATACCGATGAACATAGATATGTTAATACATATATCTGTATATGTGTTTAGGTGTCCTGACAGAATTCTTGTACACTGTGTCTGTGAATATAAGTCATGTTTCAGGTGACGGTAAAAAAGAGAGGAATAGCAAAACAATTGTTCTAGAAAATATGTTTAGATTTATTTGTCTAAAATCATCACACTTTCACCATGGTCAGAAACATGGTATCAAAACCATACATTTAGTGCAAAAAATAAAACAGCTTGTCTTTGAATCAACAACTTGCAGATTCGTAGCCAGCCAGCAAATAAATATTATCTACTAAGAGGCACAGAATATCTGTATATAACGTGTGCACACCAGTTGGGCATACCGCAATTAGAGCTTTTCTTTTCGCGGTATGACTCACCAGTGAGCATACTATTTTCACTGTCCAACGGACAATAGAGACACCAGGGACCCTTTTCACCCTGCTGTGGCTCTAGCCATAAGATGCCAACAACAAGATAGGGAGCGTCAGTTTGTAGCTGCCAATTTTACTCTTTTCCTCCCGCGGTGCAGTCACAGCCCCAAGCTACATTCAACAGCTTACTCAGTTCCTCTTCACCAAGTGAGCATTTGGGGAAAGCTTTCTTGCACGCAGAGGAGTCCTTGGTCTTAGTAGCCACGTCTCTAGCGTAGACGAAGGCAGCGTTGTAGGAGTTTGGCTTCATAGACTTATCAGTTAAGACTTCCACAAGCATATTCTCTTTCAGTGTGCGATCGGATTCGTCCTTCGCCTGCACGAGGCAAAACATCTTGGGGACGCAGGTGTTGGGATCCAGTTGTCCTACTGCCGAAAGAATTAGGTCGTCATCTTCCTCAGCTGCTGCTACAACGGACCGGCGGTAGCGGAGACGGTACTTTCTTTTAGGGGCTCTGTACCCATGGCCATGGCCGCGTCCATGGCTAGCACCGTGATATCTGCGCTTGCTTATAGCGCTTGTCAAGGCTCCTAGGCCAGCCAGAACGCCGAATGAGGATGCTGCTTGGGCTGCCATCAAGCACGAAAGACCAACGGCCACCAGGAGTAGTAGGGCGCTATTCATCTAAAACGAAAAGGCAAACATTTATTCTCTTAGTATATTAAATCACAACGTTAATCAAAATGTTATAAGCAAATGATGAAATTCATGTTTCATGGCAAACAAAGAATATTGACCCCTATGTTCAATACTGTAGTCTATAAACAACCAAGATTTATTCAACCTTATGTAGAAAAAGAAAAAAAATAGATTGTAAAATAAAAAATAATAATAAACAAATAAATTCACATATACACACCTTGCAAATCACTCAGTAGATACTGAACCTTTAAACGATACGAAACTTAATGCTCTGCTTTCTCCAGTAAGCATGTGTGTTATACTAAGCTCTGGGTCTAAGGCCTTATATATACCCCAGTGCCTGATGCTGTGGAAAAATACCATTTAATGTTATTGGTCGACCTTTTTTGCCTCGACCAATAGCGAGAGAACATTGCTGCGCCTTGTGCAAGAAGTGTAATGCAAGAAGCAATCTGTACCTCTGTTGAATATGAATTACAAGATAAAGAAGAAGATAAACTTAATAGTATAAAGTTGGCTGTCACAGAAGTGGACACGGAAGAGGAATAAGTATAATGAAATAAAATGTTTATTTAACTAAGCAGAACAACAGAGAGGGGAACATTCTTAATCAGTAAGAACAAATATTGACTCCCTAAATTTTATTACAAATTAATTCGTCAAACAACTATCGCCGTAATTCTATAATTTCCATTTACCACATGACTGAACACATCCGTGTGAAAATGACAAATAAATTATTATTAGCAGTATTACTCAGTTGCAGATTCCTGATTATAATGATGATGATGCCAGCAAGGATCATGGGTACGCAGATAATATGAATAATGAAGTGATAAAGAATGAAAACAGTAATGGCACATATAATATTACTACGTATTAGTTTTTTTGTTTTTTTTTCCATCTGTATCTTTTTTCTAATTGAAATACTTATGCATGTTACGATTTATTTTTAACGTACAGGTTTCCTTGTAGATTTGTTTATATTTAAAACGTTATGTGATGTTTTTAGTAAATACTGCAACTCATTTACACGATGACAAATGAGTATGATGTCTAAAATATATTATCTAAAACGAGTCAGTTTCTATCACAGCTACATAATCCTTGCACGATTCTCACTGCCATCCCGGATTAGGTTTTTGTATCTGTCGAGTTGAAGATTTTCTTTGATTTTAACTGTGTTTTTTCTTGCTGCCATGTTGAATCTATGTTGTCATGTAGCTTAGTATAGGGTTGCCTTTATTAGTATCTAACTGTGATTCACCTTCATGAGTTCCACGCTGATTTTATACTTTGAAGAAATGTTTAAATCCAATGATAAAAAAAAAAAAAAAAAATTGGCTCTGAGAAGGTATATCGATTATGTTTAATGATAACAGTTTATGGAGAAGGCTGAGTCAAGAATGGGGGAAGGAGAAAGGAATATAGCATTAAAGAGAAAGGAGATAAATTGCTGGTAAGCGTTTTACAGAACCTACAAAAATGGCTGCAAGGAAAGATGCCACAGTCAAAAATAAAAATAAATAAACGATAAACAAGACAGTTGGAAAGAAAAAAAAGAGAAGGTGAGAACGAGAGAGGGAGGCAAGAGAGAGAGGATATAGGAAAGGAAAGAAAGGGAGGGTGGGAGGAAGAGAGAAAGAGGGGGAGAAAGAGAGAGGGAGGGAGAGAGAAAATGATAAGTATAAGGATGATAATGACAATATACATGTATGCTCGCGCGCACATGAGCAACAGATTTGTAAATATTGGGTTAGTGGTGCCTTGTGGCATATACAAGATGTACACGCTTCGGGAGGCAACCCTGAGGAAAAATTCGCACCCGGAGTCCCTGTAGTAGGCATGAATGCATAGAGTAAACAAAGACGGTGATTCAGGTGACGTGTTAAAGTTTGCCCATGGTGTTTTCCTGATCCCTTGGGTCATAAATAAGTGATCTGGAAGGGGGGCAGAAAAAAATGTCCCTTAGGGTCCCAAGGGGGGGGGGGGGCAGGGGTTTCGGGGTATACGAAAATACATCTCTTACATATCGCATTTATTTCTCCTAGCAGGTAACATTAATTCGTGAATGATATACCGTTTCTTATGTTCTATTGCATGAAGAATCCGAATATACCATTATTTTGTCGATTAAGTTTATAATAATTTTTTTCTGGAACATTGCCGTGATTCATCTTTTTAGGTACAGATATACAAAGGTACATACGTGAGAAAGTAAAATGCATATGAAAAATACAGGCCATATTTTTTATACACTTATTTAACTTTCACAATTTTAGTTTCAGAATAATGTGAAGTTCATGTAAATACTGTGTCTTAATCCATCATTAGCTCAAAGGTATAATAAGCGTACCGTTTCTAGACATGCATAATGTGTTTTGTTTACGTAATCTCTATATACAGTTTTCATCTAGTAAATAGTATATGAATTTTATATTTCTCCTAATGCATCACTTTCACGTATTACATGATTGTACTACCCTACATAAAACAAAGCTGTCAATTTTACATATAACTAATGAAAATGATAATCACTTATCAATTTAAATGAAAAAGACTGCTTATTAAAATTAAATTATAATTTTATGTCATGAAAAATGCCTCGAATCACAGATTGAAATACATGAGTAAAGTTATCTCATTATTTTGTGTAAAAATAAAAGTATCCTTCTATTTACAAACTGCTGCACAGACATTTACATAGGGCTGTGCAGGGTAGGCCCTTCTTAAAGCAACTACAGGCTCGGCTACATGGTCTCTTACAGCCACATTTTACTAGTTCCTGGCAGACTGATGCAACCTGTGGGACAGACATCCACCGAGGAAGTAACTTCCCATCAGTTCCCTTCCATCCATACAAGCAAGGGTCTGGTTCACGAACTTGTGAGTCATGGGCAGATATCCAGATACTGCTCTGGTAGAGAGCTCTTTGACAATGGTGATACAGAGCATTTTGAGTTGGAGGAATCATTTCTACATTCTGGTAGCGCTGGCAGAACATCTGCTTCCTTAACTGGTTTACTGATTTAGTTTGTGTGTCTCCTCCATAGACTTTAACAATGTAATGCTCAAGAGAGGTGAACAGCTGACTTTCCATTTTGAGTTCCATAAAAGGCTTGAAAGAACCCATTGCTTCGATCACCTCATGAGAACACTTTCTCAGGGCAGTAAAGCACATCCTTTTTGATCGACCTTTAAAAGCAGAGCTTGAATCACACCCGGTTACTGCATGAACAAGAGGAAGGGCACTGCAAAATCTTCTACCAAGGGCTTCTACAATTGCCCTGATGCTCAAAATGCGCCGATGCTTTCCCGTACCATAACTAATGTAGACTTCACAGCTGGTGACAGATGTAGCTTCAAAGAGTGGGAAATGATAAAGTAGAATAATAACTACATCAGAATCGCAAGTCCTCACCAAAACATTTGCATGACCTATCCTCAGTGTATGAAGAATATGTAGTACCATTCGACTGTAAGCTTCCTCTTTGCAAAACTGCCCTTCCATGTCTTCTCCTCGTCCCCAATGCTTGACTGTCTTTCCATCAGCACTGGAAATATACAAGTCACCTGGGATGCTTTGGATGTCAACTGGGTTATCTCCAAGGAACTTAAAGAGCTCTTACATTATTCTGAAACTTAAATTGTGAAAGTTAAATAAGTGTATAAAAAATATGGCCTGTATTTTTCATATGCATTTTACTTTCTCACGTATGTACCTTTGTATATCTGTACCTAAAAAGATAAATCACGGCAATGTTCCAGAAAAATTTATGTTGTGTGATAAGTTATACATATATGCCAAAATAAAAAAGTTAAACCTAACTAATGGGTCTCAGGACTATCTGTGAGTGAGGTCATGAAGTGTTACCCATACATAATTCACTTTTATTTTCTTATCTATCAACATAGAACTTTCGTTTTGGTATAATTTTATAGGTAATTCAATGGTGCATAACTTTTATTTAGAAAACATTTTCAGTATTCAAGTCTATATACATGTTTCTGGAAGGATTATATCAATAATCATATTTATTACCGACCATTTTCTTGCATAAATGACTTATACTGTTTTTTGGCTAAACTTAATCGACAAAATAATGGTATATTCGGATTCTTCATACAATAGAACATAGGAAACGGTATATCATTCACGAATTAATGTTACCTGCTAGGAGAAATAAATGCGATATATAAGAGATGTATTTTCGTATACCCCGAAACCCCTGCCCCCCCCCCCCTTGGGACCCTAAGGGACATTTTTTTCTGCCCTCCTTCCAGATCACTTATTTATGACCCAAGGGATCAGGAAAACACCATGGGCAAACTTTAACACGTCACCTGAATCACCGTCTCTATTAGTCATGCCCACTACTGAGGCAGTTCGTTTTTACTTACGACCTCGTTCTGGCAACTTCGGCGACGCCGCTGGTGCCAAACCGTATCGATCTATGCCATAGCTTTGGATCCATCAGCTGCGTGGAAAGAGGGAACCTGCCGCCTAAGCAACAGTTTGCTCCTCACATTCTTTTGCCGAGGCATTGACTCTACCTAAACGGGAGTGGGTAGAGACAATAATGCCATAGTCGACAATGACTGATGGTGGCTTTCTATATATATATATATATATATATATATACACACACACACGAATATACGAATATATATATAGATATACGAATATGTGAATACATATATATTACACATATACACGAATATGCGAATACTTATATATATATATATATATATATATATATATATATATATATATATATACACGAATATGTGAATGCATATTCATATGTGTGTATATATGTAAACTACTATGTGAAAACATACACACACATATATATGCAAATATGTGAATATAAACATACATATATACGTAAATGTGAACATATATATACGTAAATGTGACCATATATATATTCGAACATGTGAATATATGTATGCATATACATACATACATACATATTTGTATATGTGTGTGTGCGTGTGTACACGTATTTCTCCAACCTTTTTTCTCTCCCTCTATCTATCTGACCGCTTTTCTGCTCATGACAAGCCAAAATGTACGTGAGAAAGGTTCCACGTGATTGAATAATAGGTTATCCCTTTCGTTGTCTCTTCCTTCTTTTCGCATCCTATGATTTCCTCTTTTTTAATGGCAATCCTTCATGGACATAATTTTTTCTTCTCAATACATTTTTCTTGTGGATTAAACGACTTTGAAAGATTCGGTGGCTTGACGACGCGTTTCGCTTAATTATGTTATGTGTACAAAATGCGGTAAAATCCAAGGCCTGTGGCTACATAAAACACACACACACACAAAGGCATGGATATACGCACACATTAAGGCATTTGTGCATTTATACGCACTTTTACAGATTTTGAATATACACATGCGCCAATACGTCTTTTCACAAACATTCAAACACTCACAGATGAGTGAATTTTTCACAAGAATAGCAGCTAACAATACACGCTCTGGCATCCTGTATCAGTCAAGTAACCACATACCAACCCATGGTTAATAATTAGGACGTGAGCTTGATGCATACCTTACCTGTTAACTTTTCTTGTTTACACATTTGTGTGATGTAGCTCGACTAGAAACTATGATTGTAGGAGCCCGATAGGTGGATCCTACAAGGGTACGGTGAATGGTGAGGTTACGCTGTAAGGCAGACAACCAAGACGTCGATTCCTCTGTTAAAGGTAGGGCTGTAAGGAAGCTATAAATCAAGTTTGTAACATATGATAATCGGTGAAGAAGAAGGAAGTGTTACAGCAATACATTGCCCTTGCGGAAGGGAAAGATAAAGCACATTGGTATGTCACGTGAGGCAGATGAATAAACAGCTTAAAAAGTGATTATGTGCGCATGTATACATGTGTGTGCGAGTTCACTTGCAAATGCAGACCATGTTTTATTTCTAATCATTTTTTTTTATGATATATATAAATAAATATATATATTTACAAGATATCGTTATTGGAAAAATATCGATGATCCAATTGAGCGGTGTCCGACTGTCCGTATATTTGTTTATTTACATAAATACAATTTAATGATAATGAGACAACAGGTTCGAAATCCTCCTTGACTCCATCCTCAGACCTGAAAATTGAATCCAGGTGGTTTATGAAAAAGTTCTCATTATCAATAAATCTAGTTTGTGCATTAGGAGGGTTTTCTACTATAGTTGTGTGTATAAAGATATATGATAGATAGCCATAAACATATATACATACATACACATAAATGTATATATATACCTATGAACATAGATATATTAATACATATACATGTATATGTGTTTAGGTGTCCAGTCAGAATTCTTGTACACTGTTTCTGTAAATATAAGTAATGTTTCAGGTGACGGTAAAAGAGAGAGGAATAGCAAAACAATTGTTCTGAAAAATATGTTTAGATTTATTTGTCTAAAATCACACTTTCACCATGGTCAGCAACATGGTGTCAGAACCATGCATTTAGTGCAGAAAATAAAACAGTTTCTGTCTTTGGATCAACAACCCGCAGATTCGCAGGTAGGAAGCAAATAAATATTATCTACTAAAAGGCACAGAATATCTGTATATAACGTGTGCACACCAGTTGGGCATACCGCAATTAGAGCTTTTCTTTTCGCAGTATGACTCACCAGTGAGCATACGATTTTTACTGTCCAACGGACAATAGAGACATCAGGGCCCTTTTCACCCTTCTGTGGCTTTAGCCATAGGAAGATGCCAACAACACGAACTAGAGCGTTAGTTTGTAGCTGCCAACTTTACTATTTTCCTCCCGCGGTGCAGTCACAGCCCCAAGCTACATTTAACAGTTCACTCAGTTCCTCTTCACCAAGTGAGCATTTGGGGAAAGCTTTCTTGCACGCAGAGGAGTCCTTGGTATTAGTAGCCACGTCTCTAGCGTAGACAAAGGCAGAATTGTAGGAGTTTGGCTGCATAGTCTTATCGGTTAAGACTTCCACAAGCATGTTCTCTTTCAGTGTGCGATCGGATTCGTCCTTCGCCTGCACGAGGCAAAACATCTTGGGGACGCAGGTGTTGGGATCCAGTTGTCCTACTGCCGAAAGAATTAGGTCGTCATCTTCCTCATCTGCTGCTGCAACGGACCGGCGGTAGCGGAGACGGTACTTTCTTTTAGGGGCTCTGTACCCGTGGCCATGGCCGCGTCCATGGCTAGCACCGTGATATCTGCGCTTGCTTATAGCGCTCGTCAAGGCTCCTAGGCCAGCCAGAACGCCGAATGAGGATGCTGCTTGGGCTGCCATCAAGCACGAAAGACCAACGGCCACCAGGAGTAGTAGGGCGCTATTCATCTAAAACGAAAAGGCAAACGTTTATTCTCTTAGTATAGTAAATCACAACGTTAATCAGAATGTTATAAGCAAATGATGAAATTCATTTTACATGGCAAACAAAGAAGATTGACCCCTATGTTAAATACTGTAGTCTATAAACAACCAAGATTGATTCAACCTTATATAAAAAAAATAAAAAGAAATAGATAAAAAAAATAATAATAATAAACAAATAAATTCTCATATACACACCTTGCAAATCACTCAGTAGATACTGAACCTCTTAAACGATACGAGACTTAATGCTCTGCTTTCTCCAGTAAGCATGTGTGTTATACTAAGCTCTGGGTCTAAGGCCTTATATATACCCCAGTGCCTGATGCTGTGGAAAAATACCCTTTAATGTTATTGGTCGACCTTTTTTGCCTCGACCAATAGCGAGACAGCATTGCTGCGCCTTGTGCAAGAACTGTAATGCAAGAAGCCATCTGTACCTCTGTTGAATGTGAATTACAAGATAAAGAAGAAGATAAACTTACTAGTGTAAAGTTGGCCGTAACAGAAATGGAAACGGAAGAGGAAGAAGTATAATCAATTTACATTCACAAACAAACAAAAACAAAATGGAAATTAAAGGGATTTTTAACTAAGCAGAACAACAGAGAGGGGAACATTCTTAATCAGTAAAAAGATAATGATTCCCAAAATGTTATTAAAAATTCATTCGTCAAACAACTATCACCGTAATTCTATAATTTCCACTACTCTGATTACCACACGAATGAACACATCCGTGTAAAAATGACAAATAGATTATTATTAGTAGTATTGCTTAGTTGCAGATTCCTGATAATAATGTTGATGATGATGATGCCAACAAGGATCATGGGTACGCAGATAATATGAATAATGAAGAGTGATAAAGAATTTAAACAGTAATGGCACATATAATGTTACTACGTATGTGTTGATTGTTTTTTTCTTTTTTTCATCTGTATCTTTTTTCTAATTTAAATATATTTATTCTGGATACTTATGCATATTACGATTTATTTTAAACGTACAGGTTTCCTTGTAGATTTTTAAATATTTAAAACGTTATATGATGTTTTTAGTAAATACTGCAACTCATTTACACGATGACAAATGACTATGATGTCTAAAATATATTATCTAAAACGAGTCAGTTTCAAAGCTACATAATCCTTGCACGGTTCTCCATCTTGACATCATGTTAAATCTGTTATGTTGGATCAACCACGCTCAGTCTACAGTATCTTGATATGACTCATCATCAACTTATGATTACATACACTTCCCATAGGTGAAAATAAAGCTGAGCTCACCAGATATTCTCAGATTACCTTCACACTCACCAGGCCAAGTTCATTACAATTCACTGTTACCAAGAAACTGTGATTCACCTTCATGAGTTCCACGCTGATTTTATACTTTGAAGAAATGTGTAAACCCAACGATATATTTCGATGTCTATTACTCTGACTTCACCGGATGTCCTGTTGAGTTTAAAATGTGCTCCACGAAACGGTAAAGTCTGGTTTACATTTGTAAGTTAATCGCAAGAGAAAAAAATTACAAAAGAAAGGCTCTAAGAAGGTATATCGATTATGTATAATGATAATAGTTTATGGAGAAGGCTCAGTCAAAAATGGGGGAAGGAGAAGAAAGGAATATAGCAATAAAGAGAAAGGAGACAAATTGCTGGTAAGCGTTTTACAGAACCTACAAAAACGGCATCAAGGAAAGATGCCACTCTCAAAAATAAAAATAAATAAACGATGAACAAGACAGTTGGAGAGAGAAAAAAAGAGAAAGTTAGAAAGAGAGAGGGGGAATGTAAGAAAGGAAAGAAAGGGGGGGTGGGAGGAAGAGAGAAAGAGGGAGGGAGGGAGGGAGAAAAAGGGAAAGAGAGAGAGGGGTTGGGTTGAGGCGGACACATGCTTATAGAATTAGCTGCTAGGGCAGACCAATAAAACATATAGTTTGCTCCTCACATTATTTTTCCCGAACATTGGCAGAGACAATAATGCTATAGTCGACATTGATGGTGGCCTTCGCTATATATATATAGATATACGAATATATGAATAAATATTTATATACGAATGTGAATACATATATATATATATATATATATATATGTATACATATACACGAATATGTGAATACATATTTATATACGAATATGTGAATACATATTTATATACGAATATGTGAATACATATATATATACATATATATATAAATACATATACACGAATATGTGAATACCTATATATATATATATACATATACACGAATATGTGAATACATATTTATATATATATACATATACACGAATATGTGAATACATATATATATACATATGCACGAATATGTGAATACATACATATATGTATATATATATATATATATATATATACACACACGAATATGTGAATACATAAATCAATATATATATGTGTGTGTGTATGTGTATGTATACTACTATGTGAATACACACACACACACACACACACCCACACACACATATATATATGCGAATATGTGAATATACATATAAACATATATATACGAAAATGTGAACATAAATATATTCGAATATGTGAATACATGTATGTATGTACGTACATACATACATATTTGTGTATACATGTATATACAAGTATTTATGTGTGTGTGTACAAGTATATCTTTCTGTCCGCTTCTCTGCTTATGACAAGCCAAAACGTACGTGAGAAAGGTTCCACGTGATTGAACAATCGGTTATCGCTTTCGTCGTCTTCCTTTTTTCTCATCCTATAATTTCCTCTTTTTAAGGCAATCCTTCATAGACATGATTTTTTCTTGACAATATATTTTTCTTCTTGTGGATAAAACGACTTTGAAAGATCCGGTGGTCTTTTATGTTGTGTAAAAATGCGGTAAGATCCAAGACCCGTGGTTACATAAAACATACACACGCACAAAGGCATGAATATACGCATACATAGAGACATTTGTACATTTATACGCACTCTTACACATTTTAATATACACACATACGCCTATGTCTTTTTACAAACATTCAAATACTGATAGATAATAAACCTACAAGAGGTTCAACGTTCCCACTGAATTTTCACCAAGAAAAGCAGCTAAACAAAACACGCACTGGCATCCTATATCAGTCAAGTAACCACATACCTTACCTGTTAACTTTTCTTGTTTGCACATTTTTGTGATGTAGCTCGACTAGAAACTATGATAGGAGACCGATAGGTGGATCCTACAAGGGTATGGTGAATGGTGAGCTAACGCTGTAAGGCAGACAACCAAGATTCCTCTGTCTTGATTCCTGTATTAAAGAGTAAGGTTGGAGTGAAGCTGCTCCTCCTTGGGGCGAGATGTTTCTCCTTGGCTCCCCGCGGGTGCAAGGAAGCTATAAATCACTTATCTAACATAATTGGTGGAGAAGAAAGAAGTGTTACAGCAATAGATAACTCTTGCGGAAGGGAAAAATAAAACGCATTGGTATGTCACGTGAGGCAGATGAATTAGCAGGTTAAACAGCGAATATGTGCGCATGCATATATATATATATATATATATATATATATATATATATATATATATATATGTATGTGTGTATGTATGTATGTTTGAAAGTATGAATATGACAAGTATAGATTTTGTAGAATATAGCCAAAGATACGGAGAATATCATTAATATATATATATATATATATATATATATATATTTCAGTAATATATAATTTGATTACAATAATTGTATTACATTAAATTATATCAAATGTTCATGTAATATTTTTATCTATTTATTCATATATTTTTATTTTTCTGAATGCCATTGTAGAAAAAAATAGATGCCCAATTTTACGGTGTTCGCATATATATGCATATATATTCCTGAACTTAGCCTTGGTGAAGGGTTTGTAAAATTAATAGCTCTTTGGAGTAAACTGATAGATGATAATTACAAGTAAATGAATGAATGAATAGCTAAATATATAAATGACGATAATAAATAAATAACAATATTAAACAAGTTACTGTTCAAGGCATACCTTTACGACACTGGTTTCTCGGCTTTCGTTTGGAAACGCTGAACACTGGTATTTCATTAAAGGACAAACAATACCAAATTTCCCATAACTAAGGCAGAAATAATGTTTATTTTCTACTAATTTGCAAGGGAGTGATCGCATTGCAATCGATTTTTTTCTTTTCGATCACTGTAAAGGTCGATTGTGTGGTAGAAGAATGGCAGAGAGGTGGTGTGGTGGAGGAATTGCAAAGTGATAGTGCAGCTGAAGGATTTACTGGTGGTACAGCAGTTAGTGTAGTGTGGTAGAGCGATTGCAGATGACGGCGTGGTGAAAGAGTATATATACATATATATGAATGGAAAAATAATATGATAATATGGTAGGAAAAAACAGAATGTACAAACTAGATTTATTGATAATGAGACAACTGTTTCTAATTCGATTCCATCTTCAGATCTGAATATATATATATATATATATATATATATATATATACACACACACATATATATAAATATATATATATACATGTGTGTGTGTATTTATATAAACAGATGAACATACATAAATATACATATATACACATACGTAGCCATGAATACACATATAGGCACACATATATATTTATATGTGTATATATATGTATAAATATACATATATATGTATGTATATACACATATATGTACATCTATGTATAAATATACATATATATGTATATATGCATATGTATGTATAAATACTTACATATGTATATATACATATATATGTATAAATACGTACATACGTATATATATATATATATATATATATATATATATATATATGTGTGTGTGTGTGTGTGTATGTGTGTACATACATAAACAGACTAACATAGGCATATATATGTATATATACAGATATACATTTACATACATATATATGTTTGTGTGTGTATATATATATATATTATATATAAATGTATATACGTGTACATACACATATATACATATTTATGTATATCTAAACTTTTTTTACGTATGTATATATACACATTGCGCTCATGTGATTGTGTGTGTATTTATGCACACGCACATCGCTTGAGCACACCGACTAACATAGGCATATATATGTATATATACAGATATACATTTACATACATATATATGTTTGTGTGTATATATATATTATATATAAATGTATATACGTGTATATACACATATATATACATATTTATGTATATCTAAACTTTTGTACTTATGTATATATACACATTGCGCTCATGTGATTGTGTGTGTATTTATGCACACGCACATCGCTTGAGCACACCGATTTGCATATAATGGGTAAACTAACAAACATAAAAAATAAATCGGCTAAAAGATTTAGATCATAAGTATCCAAGATCGGAACATAAGACATTCGAAGTTTATAGTGAACGGGAACACTGGACAATATTCTCCACAAGATGGATATAATGAATATACAATGTTTAGGTTTGTGCGAAGTCAAATGGCTCAATGCTGGCGACTTTATGAAGGACCAGAAAAGAATCCTCTTTTCAGGAGGTCAAGAACATAAAAATAGAGTCGTTTTGGTCCTAGATAAAAACTATTCAAAATCCTTTCTATCGTTCTAGCCCCAAAACGACCGCATGCTTTTAGTTAGTCCTTAGTAACATATGCTCCCACTGCGGATGCTGAAGATCAACAACAACTTCTGCAGCTCTCTTGATAGATTATTTTCACCATGTAAATCAAATGAAATAATGATTATCATTGCCAAAGTTGGCTCAGAAAGAGATGGCGATGTGGAGAGAGACTAATATATCAATGTAAGGAGAAAATCTGATCATCACAAATACCTGGTTTAATGTACATCTTAGACGACAATATACATGGTTAGTCAAGGTGATAGAGTCAGAAACCAAATTGACTATGTTATGATTAGTTCAAGATACCGAAACACAATTAACAACTCCCGAGCATATCCGAGTACAGACGGAAATTCAAATCAGAATCCAAAGATAAAAAAAATTTAGATTGTCCCTCAAAGAGTTGATGAAAAAGATTACCCCCGATTTTGAACTCGATACATTACAGACCAATCAAGAGGTCCGAGAAAACTTTATACAAGAACATTTTGAAAATCTACTGAAGGCTTTTAACAGTGACTTTGACCTTCGGTTTGGTGCCTTCATTGAGCATATCTAAGCAGCAGCTGCTAAGACAATCCCGACAAAAGAAAAGAAGCCCTCATCAAAGTTATTCCATCCAGGCAAGTACAACACAGAGCACCGTGCAGCATCAACGTAGCATCAGGGACACATTCTCCATGAGACCGAGGATGTCAGTGTTCATCGGGAAGAGTTCAAGAATATTTGACGATGGACAAGAGCCGAAAGATCTAGTCCTGGAAGTTGTCAGAACTGGTCCACTAATTCTGAAGTCAGAAGTGCGTTGGTCCCTACAGCAAACAAAATCTGGGAAAGCTACAGGTCCTGACGGTGTATACATCGAAATGCTTTAGGGCTTAAGGAGAAAAAGGCACTGATCCCATTAGGAACTTCCTAAATGATAATCTAATGTTGCATATTCTTAATTTTTTACTGGAAATCATTCTATAGGGGATCAGAAAACAATTACCCGAAATACCAGAGACCCAGTCTTGGTTTATGAAGGATAAAGGTACAAGAAATGCTATCTTCGTCATGAGAATGCTCGTCAAGAGAGCCAATCAACACCAATAAAACATCTACCTGGTTTCTATTGACTATCAAAAAGCTTTTGATAAGGTCTGGCATTTAAAAATATTAAAAATTCCCGCAAATATCCGGATATATGACAAAGATATGAGACTAATTCAATCAGTCTACCAAGATCAACTTGCAACAGTCCACATATCCAATGGAACATTTGATTCCCCATCAAGCGAGGTGTCCAACAAGGTTGTGTAATGTCACCTGACTTTGTCAGTTTATACTTTGAATTTATCCAGCAGGATATTGAAGAGCGTCAGGAGGGAATTGTTATCATTGACCTCTTTAATGCTATTGTGAAGGCCAATGAACATCTTGGCCTCTGTCAATAGCAAGAAAACAAAATATATGATGGTTTGAAAGTCAGAGGTCCCACCAACTTGTCCAATGAAACAAGGAGAGATAGAAATCCAGCAGCTCTCCTCAGTTATCTAGCTCTTGTTACCTCAAATGCTTGTTGCAAGAAGGAAATCCGACTCAGAATTGGACTAGCAAAAACTCCAGAACATCCTAACAGACCACATGTTCTCAATGCATGGATGGTCAACTTCTATATGGTTGCAAGTCCTGGACACTGACGACTGAAACTCGACGTAATATAGAGGCCACAGAAGTTTGGTTCAAGCGCCAGATGCTGTGCACCCTTTGTAGCAACCAAGTGTCCAACCCAAATCACAGGACTTGCAGTCCATAAAAGCACATTAGAAAACCTTAGCCTAAACGGTAAAATTGAAAGCAAGCAAGCTCGAGGTAGACCGAGAAAAATCCTTGGCAAGTAGTTAGTCAAACACCGCATCGGTGATGGTACAGAAATGTATATATAAATAAACATGCACACACATATATATATATATATGTGTGTGTGTGTGTGTGTGTGTGTGTGTGTGTGTGTACATGTCTATAAGCATACATATGTATAATTTTATAGATATAAAGATATATACATATGTATAGATATATAGATATATAAATCTATCTTTACATCTACAAAGTTTTGGTGGCTCAGTCAGAATTCTTGTACACTGTGCCTGTGAATATAGGTATTGTTTCAAGTGACAGTGAAAGAGGAACAAAACAATTATTTGAGAAAATATATTCAGATTTATTTGTCTAAAATCATCAGACTTTCATCAGCGTAAGCATCATGGTCATAACCATACATTTGGGGCAGAAAATAAAATCTGCAGGCATGAAGCAGATATTATCTACTAATAGACACAGAATACCTCTATATAATGTATGCACACCAGTTGGGCATACCAACTCTTCCCACTATGACTCACCAGTGAACATATGATTTTCACTGTCCAACGGACAATAGAGACACTAGGGCCCTTTTCACCCTTCTGTGGCTCTAGCCATAGGAAGATGCCAACAACACGAACTGGAACGTCAGTTTGTAGCTGCCAACTTTACTCTTTTCCTCCCGCGGTGCAGTCACAACCCCACGCTACATTCAACAGCTCACTCAGTTCCTCTTCACCAAGTGAGCATTTGGGGAAAGCTTCCTTGCACGCAGAGGAGTCCTTGGTCTTAGTAGCCACGTCTCTAGCATAGACGAAGGCAGTGTTGTAGGAGTTTGGCTTCATAGTCTTATCGGTTAAGACTTCCACAAGCATGTTCTCTTTCAGTGTGCGATCGGATTCGTCCTTCGCCTGCACGAGGCAAAACATCTTGGGGACGCAGGTATTGGGATCCAGTTGTCCTACTGCCGATAGAATTAGGTCGTCATCTTCCTCAGCTGTTGCTGCAACGGACCGGCGGTAGCGGAGACGGTACTTTCTTTTAGGGGCTCTGTACCCATGGCCATGTCCGCGTCCATGGCTAGCACCGTGATATCTGCGCTTGCTTATAGCGCTCGTCAAGGCTCCTAGGCCAGCCAGAACGCCGAATGAGGATGCTGCTTGGGCTGCCATCAGGCACGAAAGACCAACAGCCACCAGGAGTATTAGGGCGCTATTCATCTAAAACGAAAAGGCAAACATTTATTCTCTTAATATAGTAAATCACAACAGAAATCAGAATGTTATAAGCAAATTAGTGCAAAACGCAATGAGAAACGTCACTCTACCTGGCAGACAAAGAAGACTGACCCAAATGTTCAATACTGTAGTCTATAAACATCGTGATTTGTATAACCTTATATACAAAAACAAATTGTGAAAATAACTTTTCACAAATTCACATGTATACACACCTTGCAAATCACTCAGTAGATATTAAACCTCTTAAAAGATACGAGACAATGTTCTGCTTCCTCCAGTAAGCATGTGTTATACTAAGCTCTGGGTCTAAGGCCTTATATATATCCCTGTGACAGATAGTGTGCCAAAATATCCTTTAATACTATTGGTCGACCTTTTACACATCGACCAATAGCGAGACAGCATTGCTGCTCCTTGTGCAAGAAGTGTGTTGCGGGAAGCAATCTATATCTGTTGAATATGAATTACAAGGTAAGGACGAAAGTAAAGAATAAAGATCAGATAATCTTGTAACTACATCATCATATAATGTTCGCAGTCACGGAAATGGAAACGGAAGAGGAAGAAGTACTGTTAGTTAACAATGACAAACATCTTTGGAAATAAAAAAAAGATTTGAGCCCCGAATCTCTTCCATAAAAACAATTAGAAATAAGCTAAAACAGAGGGGGATTAAATTATTAATCACTAGAGAATGGAGGATTCCGTAAAATCTAATAGTACATATTCACTTTTATCATCAAGCAATTTCTATCACCGTAATTCCATTGCACCGTGTAAAAAGTACAAATAAATTATTAAAAGTATTACTCAGTTGCAGATTCCTGATAGTAATGATAATGATGAATCATGAGTATGCAACAGTATCAATGATAATATGAATAATGAAGGATGATAGAGGATGAAAACACAGTGGTGACACAGATAACATTACTACGTATTATTTGACTACGTTCTCTTACCTTGTCCTTTGTTATATAATATATGTTTATGCTGGTGACTAATGCATGCTACGATTTATTTCTAACATACATATTTCCTTGCAGATTTTCTCTTAAAAACGTTGTGCAAAGTTTGTTATAAATGACTCATTTACACGTTGACAGATGACTATGATGTCTAAAATAAAGTATCTAAAACGGGCCAATTTCAATCAAAGTTACATAGGCCTTGCACGGTTCTCACAACCATCCCGGATCAGGTTATCTGTCATGTTCAATCTACAGTATATGTCGTGTTGATATTTTTCTTTTATTTTTTATTTTTTGTCTTTGAATCTAATTAATGTTTGATTTTTCTTACTGCCATGTTGAATCTATGTTGTCATGTAGCTAAATATAGAGTTGCCTATAATTGAAATCATTTTTATAACTAACTGTTATGATCGATGTCATTATCGTGTTGGATTTCTTTAACATGTTGGACATCATGTCTTGACATCATGTTAAACGAATTGTTATATTGGATAGACCATTCAGCTATTTAGAACCTGCTTTGTCACGCTCACTCTACATTATCCTGATGACACATAATCAAATTCGGATTACATACGTTCCCTATATGGTAATAATAAAACTGAGTTCACCAGAGATTTCAGATTACCGTCATACTCACCAGGCCAAGCTCATTAATATTCATTGTTACCAAGAAACTGTAATTCACCTTCATGAGCTACACGCTACAGTTCATTGCTATGTCTCGATCCTGTGTATTGCCCTGACTTCTTGTTGAGTATAAAATGTGCTCCACGTAACAGTAAAGTCTCGTTTCCATTTGAATAAAAGTAAAACAAAAAAAAAAAGAAAAAGAAAGAAAAGTGGTACACAATTAAGTAAGAGAAAGGAAAAGAGAGAAGGGGGGGGGGGGGAGAAAGAGCAAGAAAGAGAGAGAGGCAGGAAAGGAGAGAGGAGAAAGAGGGGAAGGGGGCACACCCTCTCAAAACAACCGAAGTAATAAATCAGTAAGTCAGTGTTCAAGTCAGTCGTATAAATTATATAATATGCATTGTTTATTATAACTTAGCTTCAACTAAATAACACCAAGAATGAGTATAATAATGATGAAAGTGACAATAATGATATTGACAATAATTATAATAATTACAATTATTATTGTTATTATTATTATTACCCTGATTATATATTCATAATGCATGTATGTGAATGTGTGTATGTGTGCATTATGAGAAGGCTACATAAGTTTTTGATTTTGCATATGATTATAGACAAAGAACAAATTTAAATTCAAGTCACACTTTAATTGACTTATATTTGTGTGTGTACGTCTGCGTAGACATATATATATACGTGTATTTATGTAATTTATGTATATGTGTGTATGCTTATATATATATATATATATATATATATATATATATATACATACATATATATATATACATATTTATTTATATATATGAATTAATATGTATACATATATTAGATTATATCTATATATGCATTTATATATGATTTATTTTTATACACATATATGTGTATGTATATAGATATATATGTATTTGCATATCTATTTGTTCTTATATGTATATATATATCTGTTTTTATCTATACTTATATAAGTTATATATACATACACAGTATGTATGTGTGTATATATGTATGTGTGTATATATTTATGTGTGTATATATGTATGTGTGTATATATGTATATATATATTATATTATATATATAATTTATTTTATACACATATATGTATATATATAGATATATACATATATATGTATGAGTATACACACACCTATATACATGTATTTATTATTATATACACATATAAGCACTTACAGATTATAAAACTACAAGAATATTAACGTTTGCATTAAATTTTCCGCAAGAAAAACAGCTAAACAATACACGCACTGGCATCCTATATCAGTCAAGTAACCACATACCAACCAATGGTTAATAATTAGGACATGAGTTTGATACATACCTTAACTTTTCTTGTTTACATATTTTTGTGATATAGGTCGACTAGAAACTATGACTGTAAGAGACCGATAGGTGGGCCCTACAAGAGTATGGTTAATGGTGAGCTTAGGCTGTATGTATATCTAATTATATGTATATGCAGATGTACATACAAGCATAAATAAACAGTTATATATACACATACATATATAAATATATATACAAATATACATACACAATATATACATCCTTATATATAAAATATGTGTGTATATTATATACACATATATATATACATGTACATGTGTGTATATATACTTACACATATATATGTACACTTACATATATAAATTTATATCCACACACATATATATGTATATGTATATATATATATGCATTTAATTATAAAGATATATAGATACATGTACATGAGTATATATGTATAATATATATCTATTTATATATATATATATGCATTTAGTTATAAAGATAAATATAGATACATGTATATATGTATATATCTTTATAGTATATATCCTTATAGATATATATCCATACATATATAAGATAAAGATGTAGATAGATATAGATTTATCTTTACATATACCAAGTTTACATATGCTAAGTTAAGTCAGAATCCGTATACACTGTGGCTGTGAATGTAGGTAATCTTTTAGTTAAAACGAGAGGAAAAAGAAAATTATTCTAGAAAATATAATTAGATTTATTTATCTAAAATCAAACATTCACCATGATGTAACATAATATCAGAGCTATACATTTGGTGCATAAAATAAGATAGCTTCTGTCTTTGGATCAACAACTAGCAGATTCGCAGGCATGAAGCAAATAAATATTATCAACTAAGACGCACAGAATATCTGTATATAATGTGTGCACACCAGTTGGGCATACTGCAATTAGAGCTTTTCTTTTCGCAGTATGACTCACCAGTGAACATAAGATTTTCACTGTCCAACGGACAATAGAGACACCAGGCTCCTTTTCACCCTTCTGTGGCTCTAACCATAGGAAGATGCCAACAACACGAACTGAATTTTGTAGCTGCCAACTTTACTCTTTTCCTCCCGCGGTGCAGTCACAGCCCCAAGCTACATTCAACAGCTCACTCAGTTCCTCTTCACCAAGTGAGCATTTGGGGAAAGCTTCCTTGCACGCAGAGGAGTCCTTGGTCTTAGTAGCCACGTCTCTAGCATAGACGAAGGCAGTGTTGTAGGAGTTTGGCTTCATAGTCTTATCGGTTAAGACTTCCACAAGCATGTTCTCTTTCAGTGTGCGATCGGATTCGTCCTTCGCCTGCACGAGGCAAAACATCTTGGGGACGCAGGTGTTGGGATCCAGTTGTCCTACTGCCGATAGAATTAGGTCGTCATCTTCCTCAGCTGCTGCTGCAACGGACCGGCGGTAGCGGAGACGGTACTTCCTTTTAGGGGCTCTGTACCCATGGCCATGACCGCGTCCATGGCTAGCACCGTGATATCTGCGCTTGCTTATAGCGCTCGTCAAGGCTCCTAGGCCAGCCAGAACGCCGAATGAGGATGCTGCTTGGGCTGCCATCAGGCACGAAAGACCAACAGCCACCAGGAGTATTAGGGCGCTATTCATCTAAAACGAAAAGGCAAACATTTATTCTCTTAATATAGTAAATCACAACAGAAATCAGAATGTTATAAGCAAATTAGTGCAAAACGCAATGAGAAACGTCACTCTACATGGCAGACAAAGAAGACTGACCCAAATGATCAATACTTTAGTCTATAAACATCGTGATTTGTATAACCTTATATACAAAAACAAATTGTGAAAATAACTTTTCACAAATTCACATGTATACACACCTTGCAAATCACTCAGTAGATATTAAACCTCTTAAAAGATACGAGACAATGTTCTGCTTCCTCCAGTAAGCATGTGTTATACTAAGCTCTGGGTCTAAGGCCTTATATATATCCCTGTACCAGATATTGTGCCAAAATATCCTTTAATACTATTGGTCGACCTTTTACACATCGACCAATAGCGAGACAGCATTGCTGCTCCTTGTGCAAGAAGTGTGTTGCGGGAAGCAATCTATATCTGTTGAATATGAATTACAAGGTAAGGACGAAAGTAAAGAATAAAGATCAGATAATCTTGTAACTATATAATCATACAAAGTTCGCAGTCACGGAAATGGAAACGGAAGAGGAAGAAGTACTGTTAGTTAACAATGACAAAACATCTTTGGAAAAAAAAAAAAAAAATTGAACCCCGAATCTCTTCCATAAAAACAATTAGAAATAAGCTAAAATAGAGGGGGATTAAATTATTAACCACTAGAGGTTGGAGGATTCCGTAAAATCTAATAGTACATATTCACTTTTATCATCAAGCAATTTCTATCACCGTAATTCCATTACACCGTGTAAAAAGTACAAATAAATTATTAAAAGTATTACTCAGTTGCAGATTCCTGATTGTAATGACAATGATGAATCATGAGTATGCAACAGTATCAATGATAATATGAATAATGAAGGATGATAGAGGATGAAAACACAGTGGTGACACAGATAACATTACTACGTATTATTTGACTACGTTCTCTTACCTTGTCCTTTGTTATATAATATATGTTTATACTGGGGACTTATGCATGCTACGATTTATTTCTAACTTACATATTTCCTTGCAGATTTTCTGTTAAACAACGTTGTGCAAAGTTTGTTATAAATATCTAATTTATACGTTGACTATGATGTCTAAATTAAAGTATCTAAAATGGGCCAATTTCAATCAAAGTTACATAGGCCTTGCACGGTTCTCACAACCATCCCGGATCAGGTTATCTGTCATGTTCAATCTACAGTATATGTCGTGTTGATTTTTTTTTTTTTTTTTTTTTTTTTTTTTTTTTTTTTTTTTTTTTTTTTTTTGTCTTTGAATCTAATTAATGTTTGATTTTTCTTACTGCCATGTTGAATCTATGTTGTCATGTAGCTAAATATACAGTTGCCTATAAATGAAATCATTTTTATATCTAACTGTTATGATCGATGTCATTATCGTGTTGGATTTCTTTAACATGTTGGACATCATGTCTTGACATCATGTTAAATCTAATTGTTAAATTGGATAAACCATTCAGCTATTTAGAACCTGCTTTGTCACGCTCACTCTACAGTATCTTGATGACACATAATCAAATTCGGGTTACATACGTTCCCTATATGGTAATAATAAAACTGAGTTCACCAGAGATTTCAGATTACCGTAATACTCACCAGGCCAAGCTCATTAATATTCATTGTTACCAAGAAACTGTAATTCACCTTCACGAGCTACACGCTACAGTTCATTGCTATGTCTCGATCCTGTGTATTGCTCCGACTTCATCGGATGTCTTGTTGAGTATAAAATGTGCTCCACGTAACAGTAAAGTCTCGTTTGCATTTGAATGAAAGTAGAAGTAAAAAAAGAAAAAAGAAAGAAAAGTGGTACACAATTAAGTAAGAGAAAGGAAAAGAGAGAAGGGAGGGGGGGGGGGGAGAGAAAGAGCAAGAAACAGAGAGAGAGGCAGGAAAGGAGAGAGAAGGAGAAAGAGGGGAAGGGGGCACACCCTCTCAAAACAACCGAAGTAATAAATCAGTAAGTCAGTGTTTAAGTCAGTCGAATAAAGCATATAATAAGCATTGTTTATTATAACTTAGCTTCAACTAAATACTATCAAGAATAAGTATAATAATGATGAAAGTGACAATAATGATATTGACAATGATGATAATAATTATCATCATAATTATTCAAATTCTAGTCACACTTTAATTGACTTATATATATATATATGTGTGTGTGTGTGTGTGTGTGTGTGTGTGTGTGTGTGTGTGTGTCTGTGCGTCTGTGTAGACATATATATACGTGTATTCATGTGTATGTGTATGTATATAGATAGATATATAGATAGATATGTATATGCATATATATTTGTTATTATATGTATATATATATCTGTTTTTATCTATACTTATATTAATTATATATATACATACACAATATGTATATGTGTGTATATATATGTATGTGTGTATATATGTGTATATATATTATATATATATAATTTATTTTATATACATATGTATATTTATAAATATATACATATAAATATATATATGAGTAGACACACACACATATATACATGTATTTGTTATTATGTACACATATAAACACATGTATTTGTTATTATGTACACATATAAACACATGTATTTGTTATTATGTACACATATAAACACATATATTTGTTATTATGTACACATATAAACACATGTATTTGTTATTATGTACACATATAAACACATGTATTTGTTATTATGTACACATATAAACACATGTATTTGTTATTATGTACACATATAAACACATGTATTTGTTATTATGTACACATATAAACACATTTTCCGCAAGAAAAACAGCTAAACAATACACGCACTCGTATGCTATATCAGTCAAGTAACCACATACCAACCCATGGTTAATATTTAGGACATGAGTTTGATACATACCTTAACTTTTCTTGTTTACATATTTTTGTGATATAGGTCGACTAGAAACTATGACTGTAAGAGACCGATAGGTGGGCCCTACAAGAGTATGGTGAATGGTGAGATTAGGCTGTAAGGCGCACAACCTTGGTTCCTCTATTAAAGATGAAGGTTGGAGTGAAAATGCTCCTCCTTGGTGCGAGGCGTTGCTCATTAGCTCCCCGCGGTTAATGAGGCACTTTGTAAAAGTAATAGTTCTTTGGAGTAAACTGATAGAACACAAAAAATAATGAATGAATAGCTAATAGATAAATGATAATAAACACGTCGCGACACGATTTTCTCGGCTTCAGTTTGAAAACGCAGATGCACAAAGGTCTTCCATTAAAGGACATATAATACCAAATTCCCCATCACTAAGGCAGAAATACTGATTATTTTCTATTAATTTGCAAAAGCGTGATTGAATTGCAATCGATTTTTCTTTTCGATTACTGCTGTAGTTAATTAAGGAATGGATGATTGTGTGGTGGAAGAATGGCAGAGAGGTGGTGTGGAGGAGGAATTGCAAAGCGATATTGCAGCTGAGGGATTTACTGGTGGTACAGCAGTTAGTGTAGTGTGGTAGAGCGATTGCAGATGATGGTGTGGTGAAATGATATATATATATGAATGTAAAAACACATTGTTAATAATATGGTAGAAAAACCCACAATGCACAAACTAGGTTTTTTGATAGTGAAACAACAGTTTTGAAAACCACCTGGAATCCATCCTCAGACCTGAAGATAGACTCCATGAAAACTTATTATCAATAAATTTAGTTTGTGCATTTTGTTCTACCATAGCTACATGTGTGTGTGTAAAGATAAATAAATGGTAGATAGATATAGACACATATACATACATACATATACATATATATACATATATGAATATATATACATGTATATTTATATGTATATATATACATATGTATTCACATATATATGTATATATATTTACACACACATATATATGTATGTATGGATATATGTACATATATATGTATATTTAATCATATGTATATGCAGATGTACATATAGATATAAATAAACAGTTATACATACATATATAAATATATATACAAATATACATACACAATATGTATACATGTGTATGTATACATGCTTATATATAAAATATGTGTATATATTATATATACACACATATACATACATATACATGTACATGTGTGTATATATACTTACACATATATATATGCACACTTACATATATATATTTATATCCACACACACACACATATATATATATATATAATGCATTTAGTTATAAAGATAAATATAGATACATGTATATATGTATATATGTATATATCTTTATAGTATAATGTAGATATAGATAGATATATAGATACATGTAAATGAGTATATGTATATATATATTTATATATATATATATATATATATATATATATATATAAGTATGTGTGTGTGCATTTAGTTATAAAGATAAATATATATATGTATATATGTATATATCTTTATAGTATATATGTATATATGTATATATGTATATATGTATATATGTATATATGTATATATGTATATATGTATATATGTATATATGTATATATGTATATATGTATATATGTATATATGTATATATGTATATATGTATATATGTATATATGTATATATGTATATATGTATATATGTATATATGTATATATGTATATATGTATATATGTATATATGTATATATGTATATATGTATATATGTATATATGTATATATGTATATATGTATATATGTATATATGTATATATGTATATATGTATATATGTATATATGTATATATGTATATATGTATATATGTATATATGTATATATGTATATATGTATATATGTATATATGTATATATGTATATATGTATATATGTATATATGTATATATGTATATATGTATATATGTATATATGTATATATGTATATATGTATATATGTATATATGTATATATGTATATATGTATATATGTATATATGTATATATGTATATATGTATATATGTATATATGTATATATGTATATATGTATATATGTATATATGTATATATGTATATATGTATATATGTATATATGTATATATGTATATATGTATATATGTATATATGTATATATGTATATATGTATATATGTATATATGTATATATGTATATATGTATATATGTATATATGTATATATGTATATATGTATATATGTATATATGTATATATGTATATATGTATATATGTATATATGTATATATGTATATATGTATATATGTATATATGTATATATGTATATATGTATATATGTATATATGTATATATGTATATATGTATATATGTATATATGTATATATGTATATATGTATATATGTATATATGTATATATGTATATATGTATATATGTATATATGTATATATGTATATATGTATATATGTATATATGTATATATGTATATATGTATATATGTATATATGTATATATGTATATATGTATATATGTATATATGTATATATGTATATATGTATATATGTATATATGTATATATGTATATATGTATATATGTATATATGTATATATGTATATATGTATATATGTATATATGTATATATGTATATATGTATATATGTATATATGTATATATGTATATATGTATATATGTATATATGTATATATGTATATATGTATATATGTATATATGTATATATGTATATATGTATATATGTATATATGTATATATGTATATATGTATATATGTATATATGTATATATGTATATATGTATATATGTATATATGTATATATGTATATATGTATATATGTATATATGTATATATGTATATATGTATATATGTATATATGTATATATGTATATATGTATATATGTATATATGTATATATGTATATATGTATATATGTATATATGTATATATGTATATATGTATATATGTATATATGTATATATGTATATATGTATATATGTATATATGTATATATGTATATATGTATATATGTATATATGTATATATGTATATATGTATATATGTATATATGTATATATGTATATATGTATATATGTATATATGTATATATGTATATATGTATATATGTATATATGTATATATGTATATATGTATATATGTATATATGTATATATGTATATATGTATATATGTATATATGTATATATGTATATATGTATATATGTATATATGTATATATGTATATATGTATATATGTATATATGTATATATGTATATATGTATATATGTATATATGTATATATGTATATATGTATATATGTATATATGTATATATGTATATATGTATATATGTATATATGTATATATGTATATATGTATATATGTATATATGTATATATGTATATATGTATATATGTATATATGTATATATGTATATATGTATATATGTATATATGTATATATGTATATATGTATATATGTATATATGTATATATGTATATATGTATATATGTATATATGTATATATGTATATATGTATATATGTATATATGTATATATGTATATATGTATATATGTATATATGTATATATGTATATATGTATATATGTATATATGTATATATGTATATATGTATATATGCCGATAGAATTAGGTCGTCATCTTCCTCAGCTGCTGCTGCAACGGACCGGCGGAAGCGGAGACGGTACTTTCTTTTAGGGGCTCTGTACCCATGGCCATGGCCGCGTCCATGGCTAGCACCGTGATATCTGCGCTTGCTTATAGCGCTCGTCAAGGCTCCTAGGCCAGCCAGAACGCCGAATGAGGATGCTGCTTGGACTGCCATCAGGCACGAAAGACCAACGGCCACCAGGAGTAATAGGGCGCTATTCATCTAAAACGAAAAGGTAAACATTTATTATTAATATAGTAAATCACAACAGAAATAAAATGTTATAACTAGTGCAAAATGCAATGATATGGCAAATCGTGTAGATTGACCCCTATGTACCATACTGTAAACTAGTGATTTGTTTAACCTTAAGTAATAACCATATAGAAAATACACACCTTGCAAATCACTCAGTAGATATTGAACCTCTTAAACGATACAAAACTTAATGCTCTTTCTCCAGTAAGCATGTGTGTTATACTAAGCTCTGGGTCTAAGGCCTTATATATACCCCAGTGCCTGATATTGTAGGAAAATATTATTGGTCGACCTTTTATGCCTCGACCAATAGCGAGACAGTATTATTGCGCCTTGTGCAAGAAGTGTAATGCAGGAAGCAATATATACCTCTGTTGAATATGAATTACTAGAAAAAGAAGAAAGTAAAGAATAAAGATCAGATAAACTTAATAGTATAAAGTTGGCCGTCACAGAAATGGAGACGGAAGAGAAAGAAGTGTAATCAATTAACAAATTCATTGGTCAAACAACTTCTATCGCCGTAATTCCATAATTTCCATTACTCTAATTACCACATGAATGAACACATCCGTGTAAAAGTGATAAACAGATTATTAGTAGTAGTATTACTCAGTTGCAGATTCCTGATGATAATGATAATGATGGCGACGATGACAACAAGACTTAGGGGCACGGAACAGTATCAATGGTAATATAAACAATGAAGGATAACACAAGATGAAAACACAGTAGTGACAAAATTAACTTTACTACGTATTATTTGATCCCGTCTCATCTTACATTTTTTTATTGAGATGTTTATGCTGGATACTTTTTAACATACATGTTTCCTTGCAGATTTATTGAAAAACATAATGTTTGATGTAAATAGTACAACACATTTAAACGATGACAAATTATTGTGTCTAAAAATATAGTATCAACAAAAAAAAGTCAGTTTCAATCAAAGCTGCGTAAGCCTTGCACGGTTCTCACTACCATCCCGGATCAGGTTATCTGTCGTGTTCAGTCTACAGGAACTTTCGTGTTGATTTTTTTCTTTGATTTTAACTGTGTTTGATTTTTCTTACTGCCATGTCGAATCTACGGTGTTGCCATGTGGTTAAGTATAGTGTTGCCTCTGTAATGTTGAAATAATTTTAATATTCAACTGATAGGATCAACGTCATTATCGTGCTGGATATGCCTACCATGTTAGACCCCTCTTGACATCATGTTAGATCTGTTATGTTGGATCAGCCATCTTCAATCTACAGTATTTTGATACGACACAATAATCAACTTAGGATTGTAGTTAATAATAAAGCTGAGCTCACCAGAGATTCTCAGATTACCTTCACACTCACCAAGCTAAGCTCATTAATATTCATTGTTACCAAGTAACTGTGATCCACCTTCATGAGTTACACGCTAATTTTATACTTGGAGGAAATGTGTAAGTTCATTGCTATGTTGTCGAGTTTAATATGTGCTCCACGAAACGGTAAAGTCTGGTTTGCATTTAAATGAAAGAACAAAAAGAAAAAAAAAAAAAGATAAACAAAAGGATCTAAGAAGCCGTATCGATTATGTATATTGATAATTGTTTATGGAAAAACCTGAAACAAGAATAGAGGAAAGAAAAGAAGGGAATATAGTAACAAAGAGAAAGGAGACAAATTGCTGGTAAGCGTTCAACAATAGTTACAAAAGTGGGTACAAGGAGAGATGTCAATCTGAAAAATGAAAAGAACTAAAAAAGAATAAGGATTAACAAGACAGAGAAAGGGGGAGGGCATGAAATGCAAACAAAGAGAGAGCACACTGAAATATGGATAAAGACATAAGTCTGTGAGTCACACAATTAACATAAACGATAGATGGAATCAAACACGTCATACTTTAATGGCACGGGTTGAATTCTCGATCATAAATAAAAATGCAAGGCATGTCGTTAGTGTGAGGAGGGGGAAGAGAATGGAAAATTCCGGAATGTCTGCGTGCGGTTTGGTAAGTTCACTGAGACTGATGTAACCAATATTCTCTGTTCACTTCTTGCCTTTGGATCGGACGCGCATGGCAATCAATTCAGCGATAACAAACTCAAATGTAAATCTTTCCATCGAGGGCCTCTTTCATACACGTTTGGAACAGGAAAAATCGGGGAATGAAAATTATTGATAATTTAGATAAAAAAAAAAGCAGAAAGAGAGAGGAAGATTTTGAAGTTAAAGGATATGGTTGTCTTTTCCACTGATTACTGAGGAAACAGCTTTCTTAGGCTTCTTCCCTTTGCAATATATTTCCCACCCGAGAAAGCTTTTTATGGAAAGCTATTTAAGACAGCGAGAGAGCGAGAGAGAGAGAGAGAGAGAGAGAGAGAGAGAGAGAGAGAGAGAGAGAGAGAGAGAGAGAGAGAGAGAGAGAAATTTATAAGGCAAGGTAATTAGAAGATATACAAATTACTCAGAAAGGTTTGGTAGTTTATACTCTGAAGTTGATGCAAGTGTTAGAATGTAACCGAGATATTGGAAAATAACAAGCAAGGATAATCTTTCAACAATTTAATTTGAGCTTAAACATACATTCGATATAAAAGGCATAACAACTTTCACGTCAATAGACGTAGTAAACATAACAGATATGTGCTACAGGATTATACACTTAAACAAATTCTCCGTCTACTTTCTCTGACTCTTTCCTCGGATAGAGAGCAAGACCAACTAAATCAGCGAAAAGGGCAAAGCAGCTTTCAGTCCCTCCGGGTAGAAAGCGGAGTTTGACCAACCCGTCATCGTCGGGCAGAATGTTCAGAGAGAGGCCTTATTCTCGTAGCTAATTGGACTTATGACAGCTGTTAGGTTAGGTTTGAGAGCTCGTGATATGTTACTAATATGCATATCTTCATATTACCAAGCAGTGTTGAATATTTTGCATGAGCAAGTTTCCCAGCATGTATTCACACTATCCAAATATCATCATGTTAATAAAAAGTATATTATTTAGAGGCAATTTATTATAAAAATATATTTTAAACTGTAACCTTAATATATATAAATTGGTGTTTTAAGTAGTACATATATATTACATAAATATTATATACATATATTACATAATATTGTTATATGCATATATTACAAAGGTTATGTACAAGGGCCAGCAAGGTCGTGTTGCAAATAATATTTGATTTGCAACACGACCTGCTGAAGAACAATTTACTCTGTCCCGCCCGAGTTGCAATTACAACTCCACGCAAGATCCAGGAGTTCACTCAATTCCTCATCGTCGAACGGACATTTGTAGAAGAACTTCCTGCAGGCGAAGGAGTCTCCAGTGTTAGTTGCGACATCCTGGGCGTGGGCGAAAGCAGAGTTGTAGGACGATAGGGCCTTAGTGCTACTGGTTAAGATTTCCACAAGCATGTTCTCTCTCGGCGTGCGATCGGATGCATCCTTCGCCTGCAGGACGCAAAGCATTTTGGGGATGCAAGCATTGGGATCCAGTTGTCCTATTGCAGATAAAATCAGGTCGTCATCTTCCTCAGCAGGTGCTGCAACGGAGCGGCTGAAGCGGGGACGAGGATTTCTTTTTGGGATTTTATACCCATGGCCATGGCCGTGTCCATGGCCAGCCCCGTGATACCTCCGCTTAGCAGCGCTCGTCAAGGCTCCTAGGCCAGCTAGAACACCGAAGGGGGACGCTGCTTGGGCTGCCATTAAGCAGGAAAGGCCGACGGCCACCACAAGGATTAGGGCGCTGTTCATCTGTAAGGAAAAGACAAACATTATCGCAAAGAAAGCAGTGATAACTTCATATTACATGTCAAGGCATAAATAAGAGGAAAAAAAGAACAATCAACATTGGATGTTGTTTGATGGGAAGGTGCAAAGCATTAGCTAAATGATGTGTAAGATGTTGATGAAAAGTATCATATGCTGTGTTTTCAATTTAACATGAAAACACTATGGAGATATAAATATTTGTCGAACTATGTGCAGTATCTAAAGACTGACAAATTTTTATGTCAGTTCTTCACAAAGCCACATGAACACACACACACCTTCAAGTCACTCAGAAGATGCTGAACTTGTTAAACTAGTCTTGAATGATCAGCATTCGTTTGTAAATGTGTATGCTAAGCTCTGGGTGCAAGACTTTATATACTCCTGCGACTGTTACTGTTGCTAACCTCAACAAAATTTTATCCACTGTAATTGGACGACCTCTCGGACGCTCAGCCAATAGCGAGCGAGACAGCGTTTTGGGCGCCCTGTGCAAGAAGGGCATTGCAGGAAGCAATCGATGTCTCTGTTGAATTTGAATGAAAAGAGAGAGAAAATAGTAAGCAATGAAGAGGAGTAAAAGGATATAGAAAAAGTAAAGTAACTGCGCAATTGTACAATGTTGGTCATCACAGAAAAAAATTGGGACTAAACTTAACCAAAGATTAGGATGAGGAAATATATTCAGGGAGCAATATTCATCATAATCTTCAACCCTGAATGCCACGAAAAGGGAGGAAGGGAAAGAGAACGAAAGATAGAGAAGACAAAAAGCAAGAAAAGGGCAGCATCCGTATAGGTAATTTAAATGCGAATGAAGCAATACCGCCAGTATGCAGATGCCAATTGAATTCTTATTAGTTGTGTTCACTCAAAGGGTAGGTTCGTGATGATAATAACAATTATGATGGTGAAGATAACGATGATGTGAAGTATGGTAATAGGGAAAGACAATAATGATAATATGCAAAAACATAATAAAGATGGGTACAGTATAAGATAACATCATTTTTGTTACTTTCTCTCGAACAGTTTTTCAATTTGCTTTATCACTTGGACCAACTACTCATGTATGGTATAAGACTACTATTCTTAATATAATTTCGATTAATTTGATAATGGTTGAGTGATCTGTTTCATTGTTCCTTTTTTAAAAACAGTTTCCAATGCTTGTTGCAAAGGATGTATACCGAATCTATTTAGCAATTAAAAGTAACCCGTTATTATACTGTTCACCATACTAAACTTGCGATGCTAGATCTGCAAGGTTGAGTTTAACAATCATTTTCGGCCTGTTTATATGTTGAATCTTGTATCTGTGAGGTTGGATCTACTATGTTGTCAATGTTGATACATATACTATATTGACTCCACCTTCCTGTCATACTGGAGCAACTATGTTGGATTCATCTTGCTGTTCATTCTGTCAGGCTGATCTATGCTACCATCAAATCTGTCAAATCTGTCATGTTGGCTCTGCCATGCTGTCATGTTGGGTTTGTCATGCTGTCAATTATATTTCATTTTATCGTCTGTTATATGTCGCTATCTCTATACCATCTTTAC